>NC_057811.1:19570892-19579210 GCF_018294505.1 Triticum aestivum
GGGGGGGGGCTTTTGTTCTTTTTTTTTGTTCTGTTTTCTGTTTTGTTTTGCCTTTTCTTTTATTTGTTTATTTCCTTTTCTGTTTATTTCATTTAAAAGTATTTAGATATTTTATAAAAATGTGTTTTCTCCACCATAATTACCAGTGTAATATTTGGCACCCACTGAACATTTCTGTTTGAATTTTTGAAAACTTTTATTTTCCACTTTAATTATGTTTGAAGTTTGAACTAGGAGTTTGACAAGGGTGTGGTTCAAATGTGATCAAGCCCTGTTTAGCAACATGATTAGCTTAATCACAGGGGGTTACTTTAGCATGATTCTCAGGGTGTTACAAATCTCCTCCACTATAAGAAATCTCGTCCCGCGATTTAGGAGGTAGAAGGAAACAGTGCGGGGTATTCTTCGCGCAGACGATCCTCTCGTTCCCAAGTGGCCTCATCTTCAGAATGGTGCGACCACTGGACTTTGAGAAACTTGATCGCCTTCTGACGTGTGCGGCGTTCAGCTTGGTCGAGAATGCGGACCGGATGCTCCTTATAGGAGAGGTCTTGCTGCAATTCGAGCACTTCGTGATCCACAGCTCGGATTGGATCCTTGAAGCAATGGCGGAGCTGTGACACATGGAACACATCGTGAACCTGAGAAAGGTTCGGCGGTAGCTCCAGTTGGTATGCCACTTTTCCACGCCTTTCGAGAATAGTGAATGGGCCAATATAGCGAGGAGCTAGTTTGCCCTTGATCCCGAAGCGGTGAGCACCCTTCATAGGTGTGACTCGAAGATAAGCCTTTTCGCCAGGTTGATAGACCATGTCTTTATGATGACGGTCATACTGACTCTTCTGACGTGACTGAGCAGTCTTGAGATTCTCGCGAATAATGCGGACTTGTTCTTCGGCATCTTGGATAATATCCGGACCGAAGAGTGGACGTTTCCCAGTTTCTGACCAGTTCAGAGGGGTTCGGCACTTTCGTCCATATAACACTTCGAAGGGGGCCATCTTCAGACTAGCTTGATAGCTATTATTATAAGAGAACTCAGCATACGGGAGAGATTCCTCCCATTTCTTGCCGAAGGAAATAACGCAAGCTCGAAGCATGTCTTCGAGAACTTGATTGACGCGTTCAACTTGTCCTTGCGATTGAGGATGAAACGCAGTACTAAATGACAGATGAGTGCCCATAGCTTCTTGGAAACTTGCCCAGAATCTTGAAGTGAATAAGCTGCCACGGTCTGAACTGATAACCAATGGAATACCGTGGAGTGAAACAATCCTGGACATATAGAGCGTTGCCAACTGGCTAGCAGTGATCGTTTCTTTGACTGCCAGGAAATGTGCAACTTTGGAAAGCCGGTCAATGACGACAAGAATAGCATTATTACCTTTTTGCGATTTGGGAAATCCAGTGACGAAGTCCATCTCAACATGGTCCCATTTCCATTCAGGAATAGAGATAGGTTGCAGAGTTCCAGCAGGCCTTTGATGTTCTGCTTTGATACGACGGCAAACGTCACACTCAGCAACATAACGAGCAATGTCTTGCTTCATATTAGTCCACCAGAATCTCTGACGGATATCTTGGTACATCTTTGTACTACCAGGATGGATACAAAGAGGCGTATCATGAGCTTCTTTCATAACTTCCTGTGTCATATCCAGGTTTTTCTCTGCACATGGCACCACTAGGCGGCCCTTGAAGTATAGGGTGCCATCTTCAGAAATGGTGAAGAATGAGGGCTTTCCTTCTGCGAGGTAGCGCTTAATCTTGTGGGCTTCAGAGTCATACCCCTGTAGCCTTTTGATGTTGTCCTCGAGATCTGGTTTAGCAACTAGGGTATTGAGGGAACCCTGGGTAACAACGTGGAGGTTCACCTTGCCAAATTGTTTAGGAGGGGGAGCGAGTGCACCCGGAGGAACAATATGGAGGTTCAGCTTCCTGAATTCTTCAACAAGCGAGGGCTGAACTTTATGAACCTGGAGGTGGTTGCAGTAAGACTTGCGGCTCAAGGCATCAGCCATTACATTAGCCTTGCCTGGAGTATAGGAAATACCCAAGTCAATGTCTGCAACAAGCTCCATCCATCTCTGCTGACGGAGGTTCAGATCTGGCTGAGTAAACAGATACTTCAGACTTTGGTGGTCAGTGAAGATCTCGCAACGGTTACCGAGAAGGTAATGTCGCCACTGCTTCAGCGCATGAATGACAGCAGCAAGTTCGAGGTCGTGAACTGGGTAGTTCTCTTCGTGAGGGCGCAATTGTCGAGAGGCATAAGCAATCACTTTGCGGTCTTGCATTAGGACACAGCCTAATCCTTGACGGGAAGCGTCGCAATAGATGACGAAGTCCTTCTTAGTATCAGGTGGAGCTAGAACTGGGGCAGAAGTCAACTTGTCTTTGAGTGCTTGGAAACTTTCCTGACATTTGTCTGTCCATTGGAACTTGACACCCTTATGCAACAGGGTAGTCAGAGGCCTGGCGATCTTAGAGAAGTTCTCGACAAATCGACGGCAATAGCTGGCGAGACCGAGAAAACTTCTGATTTGCTTAACGTTCTTGGGAGGAGTCCAATCAAGAATAGCCTGAACTCGCTCGGGGTTGACGGCAATACCATCCTTAGAGATGACATGCCCAAGATAGGTTACTTCGGGTAGCCAGAATTCACATTTAGAGAACTTGGCATATAGTTGATGTTCTCGTAGCTTTTCCAGCACAAGACGAAGATGTTCAGCATGTTCTTCTTCGTTCTTGGAAAATATCAGGATATCATCCAGATAAACCACGACGAACTTGTCGAGGTAATCCATGAATATGTAGTTCATCAGACGAGAGAAGGTGGCTGGAGCATTGGTTAAACCGAAAGACATGACGGTGTACTCGTATGAACCATAGCGAGTCACGAAGGCGGTCTTTGGGATATCCTCTTCGCGAACACGGATCTGGTGGTAGCCCAACCTCAAGTCGAGCTTAGAGAACACTGACGAACCCGCCAGTTGATCATACAGATCATTGATCCGAGGAAGAGGGTATTTATTCTGAATGGTAGCTTGGTTTATAGGACGGTAGTCTTGAACTAACCGGTTTGTCCCATCCTTCTTCTTGACAAAGAGAGAAGGTGCTCCCCAAGGAGAGCAACTTGGGCGAATGAATCCTTTGCGAAGAGACTTGTCGATTTCCTCCTTAAGCTCAAGGAGTTCATGCCGCGGCATTTTGTAGGGTCGCTTGGCTATAGGAGTGGTGCCTGGTTTCAAGTCGATGATGAATTCGACAGCTCTAGCAGGGGGAATCCCTGGAAGTTCTTCAGGGAAGACGTCGAGGAATTCACGCACGACGGGAATATTTTCAATGCCCTCGAGTGGTGCAGCGTTCAATGCATTCAATGCATAGAGCCTTGCCTCGGCATTTTGCACCAGATTAGCTTGGTAAGCAACTATTTCATCTGAAGGGTGTAGCAGATGGACGGTTTTAGTGGCGCAAACTATAGAAGCAGTATGCGCTTTCAACCAATCCATACCCAAAATGAGGTCGATGTTAGACGACTTCAGGATAATGGGAGAGGCATAGAATTCCAGCCCTTCGATTTCCACGGGGACATCGATGCCAACCAAGGAGGTTTGACACTGTCCCACGGGGGTTTTGACCAATACAGAGGTGTTCATCTCCTCACATTTAACATCGTGCTTGTATGCAAAATCTTCTGACATGAATGAATGCGATGCACCTGTATCAAATAAAACGGATGCTGGTACTGAATTTACGAGGAGTGTACCCATCACAGTAGCAGGCTGGTCTTGAGCTTCGTTGAGATCAACGTGGTTGGCATGAGCACGACCATAAGACTTAGCATTGTTGTTGCGGGGCTGATTGTTACCACGGCCAGTTGCTGGAAGGGCCAGTTGATTCTGGTTCTGGTTGCATTCTTTAGCACGGTGCCCTGGTTGACCACACCTGAAGCACAAGCCATTATTCGGAGGGGGAACAGGAGCTTGGGATGGTGGAGCTGGAAGTCTTGACTGCCTGGACGGTGGTGTAGGCAGACGAGGGGCAGCATAGGTCTGCTTTGGGGCAGAAGCATTTGGACGATACATGCTGTTCGGGATCCATATCTTACGCTTCTGTGAGGGCGGGCCCGAAGATGAGCCCGTGTCACGGTTGCGCCTGTGTGAGCTCTGGTATTCCTGCAGACCAGTTTCAACATTGATGGCCTTGTTCACCAAGGTGGCGAAATCAGCAAAGTCATGCACTAGAAGTGCGAGCTTGATGTCAGCTTGAAGGCCATCACGGAACTTCTCCTGTCTGCGTGCATCAGTTGCAATGTCTTCTTCAGCATAGCGGGACAAGTCCAGAAACTCCCGCTGATAAGCTTCGACAGTTTTGTTGCCTTGGGTGAGGTTGCGAAACTCACGCTTCTTCCGGTCCATGACTCCCTGAGGAATGAAGCGGGCACGGAAAGCAGCTTGGAAGTCTGGCCAGGTGATGATTGTTCCATCTGGCAGAGTACGCCTGTGGCTGTCCCACCATTGAGCTGCGGGTCCCTTCAAGAAGAAGGAAGAAAAATTGACATAGCTGGCAGGGGCTACATCAGCAGACTCCAACTCATAGGTGATGTCACGGAGCCAGTCATCAGCATCCAGAGGCTGAGTTGAGCTGCGGTAGATGGTTGGGTTGAGGCGTATGAAATCTTGAAGAGTCACTTGAGCTGGCTGTTGGTTCATATTGGGTCGAGGAAACTGAGCCATCATATTTTCCATGAATTGGCGGTTCAGTTCAAACTGTTGGATCATACCAGCCATGTACTCAGGTGGTGGTGGGGCATCGCCACCACGACCACGACCACCTGGTCTAACCATCCTGCTAATATATAACAGGGGTAGTTCAGCATTGAGAAAATTTGCAATGACAAGAATCATTCATGATGAAACATGCACAATGAATGGAGCACGATAGCTACTACATAGTAGTCGGCATAACTTACAAAAGGGGCCATGCATAGAGTTCAGTACATAGAGTTCAGTACATAGACTAAAACATCATAGGCGGCACACAGGCTCGCGGCGACTGCAACTAATACTACAAGCAAGCCTACATCAGTCCCAAGAGGTACTGTGGAGGTAATCGTAGCCCGACAGCTGGTAGTGAGGTAACGGATAATCCTCCACGTCAGCAGACTGGGGGCCGCGGATACTCAGGTGTAGAGCCCGGTGCTCAGGTGGCAGAAAAGGACCAAGTGCGGGAGAGTAGCCTCCCACCTCTGGCCAACCAACACCGTGGGGCATCACGGTCCTGGCTGGGTAGATCGCAGCACGCGGTACCTGTCCAGATCGGACAAAGGGGTGCAGCAGCGTCAGAGCACGGTAAAGGTGCTGACGGGTGGTGTACATCTCGTGGCGAAGAGCTCGGTTAGCTCGATCCAGCCCATCAGCATGCAGAACCAGGTGCTGATGGTAGAAGGGCTCCCGGGTGACAGTGGAGTAGGCAGCAGTATAGTATCCCTCCGTACCAACATCAGAGGCGATAGCAATGTGCCTGAAAGGGGAGGTGTCCAACTCCTGATACTCTCCACGAAGACATGTCAGAGCAGCATAGGCTGCATCGTGGACAGCCATATCGATGGTCACACCAACACCATGTGCGGTGTGCAGCACAGTAGTGGAGTCGTACTCCCGAGAGTAGAGGTGGACGATGGCATGGTACTGCTCCTGGTTAAAGTCCTGGAACTCCTCGTAGACGGTGAACTCAGGGTGCCAGCGATAACCCAGATAGGTCATCATCTCAGCTAGCACCGCAGGTGATCCCGAGGCACCAATGGCCATCGTGCGGCGAACGACCTGCCTCGTGGGTTCCATCTGAAAGCAAAGACGTTTCAAAGGAGTCAAATGACAGTGTGTGCATTGTTCAAAATACTATTCTAAGAAACAACTATGGCTTATCCATCTTTGGGGTGAACGCGGTCACGGGATCCTAGTGTTAGGGTTAGTAAAGTCATTTAACCCGAGTAGAAGAGAGTTCAGAGTCCCAGAGTAAAGGTCGAGGAGTAAAAGATCCTAGTACCACCCAATGGCGACGTGGGCCCGTAAGCCGCACAGCCATGTTAGTAAAAGTTTTGCAAGGACTAGACTCGACTTCGGCCAAGGAGTGTGGAAGGGGGGTTCCTACAGGCAGTCGGCTCTGATACCAACTTGTGACGCCCCCGATTTGACCGTACACTAATCATGCACGCAAATGTGTACAATCACGATCAGGGACTCACGGGAAGATATCACAACACAACTCTAAAACATAAATAAGTCATACAAGCATTATAATACAAGCCAGGGGCCTCGAGGGCTCGAATACAAGTGCTCGATCATAGACGAGTCAGCGGAAGCAACAATATCTGAGTACAGACATAAGTTAAACAAGTTTGCCTTAAGAAGGCTAGCACAAAAGTAGCAACGATCGAAAAGGCAAGGCCTCCTGCCTGGGACCTCCTAACTACTCCTGGTCGTCGTCAGCGGCCTGCACGTAGTAGTAGGCACCTCCAGTGTCATAGGTGTCGTCGTCGACGGTGGCGTCTGGCTCCTGAACTCCAACATCTGATTGCGACAATCCGATATAGAAAGGGGAAAAGAGGGAGAAAAGCAACCGTGAGTACTCATCCAAAGTACTCGCAAGCAAGGAGCTACACTACATATGCATGGGTATATGTGTAAAGAGGCATATCAGTGGACTGAACTGCAGAATGCCGGAATAAGAGGGGGATAGCTAGTCCTGTCGAAGACTACGCTTCTGGACATCTCCATCTTGCAGCATGTAGAAGAGAGTAGATTGAAGTCCTCCAAGTAGCATCGCATAGCATAATCCTACCCGGCGATCCCCTCCTCGTCACCCTGTTAGAGAGCGATCACCGGGTTGTATCTGGCACTTGGAAGGGTGTATTTTATTCAGTACCCAGTTCTAGTTGTCATAAGCTCAAGGTACAACTCCGGGTCGTCCTTTTACCGAGGGACACGGCTATTCGAATAGATAAACTTCCCTGCAGGGGTGCACCACATAACCCAACACGCTCGATCCCAATTGGCCGGACACACTTTCCTGGGTCATGCCCGGCCTCGTAAGATCAACACGTCGCAGCCCCACCTAAGCACAACAGAGAGGTCAGCACGCCGGTCTAACCCTATGCGCGCAGGGGTCTGGGCCCATCGCCCTATGCACACCTGCACGTTGCGTACGCGGCCGGAAGCAGACCTAGCCTAGTGGCGTTCCAGTCCAATCCGGCGCGCGCCACTCAGTCGCTGACGTCAAGAAGGCTTCGGCTGATACCACGACGCCGGGATACCCATAACTACTCCCGCGTAGATGGTTAGTGCGTATAGACCAAATGGCCAGACTCAGATTAAATACCAAGATCTCGTTAAGCGTCTTAAGTATCCGCGAATGCCGACCAGGGCCAGGCCCACCTCTCACCTAGGCGGTCTCAACCTGCCCTGTCGCTCCGCCACAAAGATCCACTTGCGGGTACTCCTACGAGCCGACCCGACTTTAATGTAGGGCCACTGATGGAAATCTAGCATCCTATACTAAGCATGTAGGATTGCAGGTAAAGGTATCAACAGTAGTAGCAAGGATAGGCTATGCATCAGGATAGGATTCATCGAAAGCAGTAACATGCTTCACTACTCTAATGCAAGTAGTAGAGAGTAGAGTAGGCGATATCTGGTGATCAAGGGGGGGGCTTGCCTGGTTGCTCTGGCAAGTAGGAGGGGTCGTCGACTCCGTAGTCGAACTGGGCAGCAGCAGTGTCGGTCTCGTAGTCTACCGGAGAGAAGAGGGGGAAGAAACAGTAAATACAATGCAAACATAAGCATGACGATGAGTGACATGTCAATGAGCGGTGCTAGGGGTGTCCTAACGCGACAGTAGGTGGTACCGGTGAAGGGGGGGAACATCCGGGAGGTATTCCCGATGTTTCGCGTTTTCGGACAGACGGACCGGAGGGGGAAAGTTGCTAGTTCGATAGGTTAGGGAGGTGTGGTGGACGAACGGACTGCGTGTTCGGATTCGTCTCGTCGTTCTGAGCAACTTTCATATAGAAAACATTTTAATCCGAGTTACGGATTAAAAGATATGATTTTCTAAAGGTTTTATTAATTTCTGGAATTTAATTAATTATTTAATTTAATTCGAAATTTGGATTAATGACATCAACATGATGTCATGCTGACATCAGCAGTCAAATGGGGTTGACTAAGTCAAACTGACATGTGGGTCCAGTGGGACCCACCTGTCATTCACTATTTAGATTAATTAGGGTTTAACTAATTAATTATTATTTAATT
>NC_057811.1:19579927-19580207 GCF_018294505.1 Triticum aestivum
GCTCCGGCGAGGCGAGGGCGCGGGGTCGAGCGCGACGGCGACGGCCTCCTCCTCGATCCAGATCGGGGGGGAGGGAGGTGAGATATTTCGGGGGGGGAGCGAGTGGTGAGGCTGTCGGTGGGGGGGCAGGGGATAAGGTGAGGGGGGTTTGGGCCGGCCGGCTGGGCCTGGGGTGGCCCAGTTGGGCCAGGTCCAGTGGGGGGGGCTTTTGTTCTTTTTTTTGTTCTGTTTTCTGTTTTGTTTTGCCTTTTCTTTTATTTGTTTATTTCCTTTTCTGTTT
>NC_057811.1:19580225-19593703 GCF_018294505.1 Triticum aestivum
GGGGGGGGGGCTTTTGTTCTTTTTTTTTGTTCTGTTTTCTGTTTTGTTTTGCCTTTTCTTTTATTTGTTTATTTCCTTTTCTGTTTATTTCATTTAAAAGTATTTAGATATTTTATAAAAATGTGTTTTCTCCACCATAATTACCAGTGTAATATTTGGCACCCACTGAACATTTCTGTTTGAATTTTTGAAAACTTTTATTTTCCACTTTAATTATGTTTGAAGTTTGAACTAGGAGTTTGACAAGGGTGTGGTTCAAATGTGATCAAGCCCTGTTTAGCAACATGATTAGCTTAATCACAGGGGGTTATTTTAGCATGATTCTCAGGGTGTTACACAACAACTTGATGTTGAGAATGACATCAGCCACTCCTAAATCCTTCATCTCAAAACAGCGAGATAGGAAATCCTTGACCTCCTTGATAACATTTAGATTTGTTTCGAAAATTAGTATGTCATCAACATACAAGCAAAGGATAACTCCCTCGCCCCCACCATGGCGATAGTACACACATTTGTCAGCTTCGTTGACAACAAAGCCTGCAGCTGTTAAAGTTCTTTCAAACTTCTCATGCCACTGTTTGGGTGCTTGCTTGAGTCCATACAAAGACTTCAGCAACTTGCACACTTTTCCTTCATGACCATCTAGTACAAATCCATCTGGTTGTTCCATATAAATTTCCTCGTCCAACTCTCCATTTAGGAAAGCAGTCTTAACATCCATTTGATGAACGAGAAGACCATGTGAGGCAGCTAGTGAAAGTAGAACTCAAATAGTGGTCAATCAAGCCACAGGTGAGTAAGTATCAAAGAAGTCTTCACCTTCCTTTTGGCTATAACCCTTAGCCATGAGTCGAGCCTTGTACTTTTCAATAGTACCATCAGGCATAAGCTTCTTCTTGAATACCCATTTACATCCTATAGGTTTGCACCCATAAGGACGATCAGTTATCTCCCAAGTTTCATTCGCCAAGATGGAATCCATCTCGCTACGAACCGCTTCCTTCCAGTAGTCAGCATCTTCACATGCATAGGCCTCTGAAATAGAACTGGGAGTGTCATCTATGAGATATACAAGAAAATCATCACCAAAGGACTTTGCAGTCCTCTGTCTCTTGCTCCTAATAGGAACTTCATTGTTCTCTTTCACAGGACTTTCAAAGTGTTCCATCGAAATGCCAGGTTCGGTAATTGTAACTGGTTCCTGATTCGATGAAGTAGGCATCTCCTGATTAGATGAGGTAGCCATATCCTTCATGGGAAAGATATCTTCAAAGAAAGTCGCATCATTCGACTACATGATCGTACCGACATGCATGTCAGGTACCTCAGATTTTACAACCAAGAATCTATAGCCAATGCTATGAAAAGCATATCCTAGGAAAACACAATCCACGGTCTTTGGTCCAAGCTTCCGCTTCTTTGGAATTGGAACATTGACTTTCGCTAAACAACCCCATGTTCGTAGATAAGAGAGTTTTAACCTTTTCTTCTCCTATTCCTCGAATTGAGTTATTTCTTTGTTCTTTGTGGGGACTCTGTTTAGGACATGACATGCTGTCAATATCGCCTCCCCCCACCATGTCTTAGAGAGAGCCGATGTGTCTAACATGGCGTTAACCAAATCAGTTAGAGTACGGTTCTTTTTTTCGGCCACCCCATTTGACTGAGGTGAGTAGGGAGGCGTCCTCTCATGGATTATACCATGTTCCGCACAAGAAACATCAAATTCATTGGAAAAATACTCTCCAACACCGTCGGACCTAAGCCTCTTGATTTTTCGATCAAGTTGGTTTTCCACTTCAGCTTTATAGATCTTGAAAAAGTTCAAAGCCTCATCCTTAGATTTCAGAAGATACACACGCAGTATCTAGTGGAGACGTCAATTAACATCATGAAATATTTCTTTCCACCTTTTGTCAAAACACCATTCATTTCACATAGATCTGAATGTATGAGCTCTAGTGGTGCAAGATTTCTCGTTACCGGAGTCGTGTGAGACTTACGAGGTTGCTTAGCTTGCACACACACTTGACACTTAGATCCCTTGACAGTGGTGAAACTAGGGATTAAGTTCAACTTTGCTAGTCGCGAGATGCAACCAAAGTTAACATGACAAAGACGTGAATGCCACACATTTGATTCACTTTTGTTGCAAACATGATTAACAACTTTATTGCAAACATCTGATAAGGATAAACGAAACAGGCCTCCCGACTCATAGCCTTTACCAACAAAGATTCCATACTTGGATATTACAAATTTATTTGACTCAAAGACAAGCTTGTAGCCATCTCTACACAGAAGAGATCCGCTAACAAGATTTTTATTGACGGAGGGGACATAATGCACGTTCTTCAGCCGCACGATCTTCCCCGAAGTAAACTTCAGATCGACCGTGCCAACACCACGAACAGAAGCACTTGAACCGTTGCCCATCAGGACGGTTGAAGTCCCTGCGGTCTGATAAGATGAAAACATGGAAATATCACCGCATACATGCACATTAGCACCCGTGTCAATCAACCAATCAGGAGAATGACATAGTGAAAGAATAGTGGGAAATATACCATACCCAGCATCCTTCATGTCAGTGTCTCCAATGACAACATTAGCGGTCTTGCCGCCTTTTCCAGGATGACGCTTGTCATAGCGATTAGGGCAACTAGGAGCCCAATGATCAGGATCCCCATAGATATGACAGACACCTTTCTTCTTGTCATTCTTCTTCTTGAAGTTCGTGTGTTGCACAGCCTTGTTCTTCCCATCAAACTTTGCTTTACCATCAAACTTGCCCTTGTTCTTGAACTTGTGGGGCTGGAAATTCTTCTTCTGTACCAGATTGGCACTAGATCCTCCCTCAATACCTCGAGCACGTGTGTCCTTTGCTCTCACCTTTTCTTCCACATCACGAGTGCCAATGAGATCCGGAACGGAAAACTCTTGTCTCTTATGTATCAATAAGGTAGCAAAGTTCCTCCACGAAGGAGGAAGCTTAGTGATGATACCTCCGGCAACAAACTTGTCCAGTAACATACAACTGAAGTGCTCAAGTTCTCTAGCAAATGACTGTATCTCATGAGTTGCTCAACCACGGAGCGCGCTTTAGTCATCCTGTAATCATAGAATTGCTCCATGATGTACAGCTCGGTGCCAGTATCCGAGACCCCAAACTTGGCCTCGAGTGCACCCCACATATCTTTTCCATTATCAATGGACGCATAAGCATCAATTATGTTCTCACCAAGAACACTCAAGAGAGCAGCCTTAAACAGAGTATCCATTTTCTGAAAAGCTTGTGCCTGTTGTGCATCAAGCTCTCCTTTAGGTTTGCCAAGAGTGCCGTCATAGCAACTCATGGTTTGAAACCTAAGACTGCTCTCACGCGCCACATCTTATAGTGGATACCCTCAAACATAGGAGGTCTCATGGAAGCAGCAAAACCATTTGGGGTAAATTTCCTATAATAAGGTTTTTGGATTGTTGGAAAAATGAGCAATTTACCAAATGATTTTATTAACAGAAATATTAGATAAAGCATGACTAATATAACAGTGATAAAATAAGGCATGCGATATGATAAACAGAAGGTAAACAGCATCTTCATATATGAACTGTAACTAAACACATCTAGAGCAGATAGTATAGCAAGTTGCATATATGACACAGAGTCTAACATATGTACGGCAAACACTAGAACAAGGAACTGTAGCAGGGTCTCTAACAGAAAGAGGAAGAACACGTACGGGACAACAGCAGCAGAAGCACTGGACTTGGGGTCGACATCCTCTCCAGCCATGTCGTCGATGAGGTTGTCGACGTCGGGGAAGAAGTCATCGTCGGGGAAGTAGTCGTCGGAGTCCGTGATGGAAAAGTCAGTAGTCGCGCGGAGCGCTCCCCAAAAACCTTATCACCCTTCTCCCGTACAGGACTAAAAGAGGTGCGGTTTCGGAGGCCTACTGTCCCGACCTGCGGTGCACGCCGCAAGCCGGGATGGGGAAGATCGTAGCAGCAGGTTCTGGTGCGCCTCTCTGAGAGGAGCAACCTCCCTTTTAAAGGCGCAAGAGAAGGAGGCGAGAGGCTACGCCGGAAGCTGAAGGGAACGCGGGCAGCAGCCGAAGGGTGCAGCGTTCGTATTCAATATCCACTAACCCGTAGTGCGTGGCAAAAATTTAGACATCGGCTCGGCTCATTCCCGCGTCGCGTCGCGTCGGGGCGTGCCGTGCAGTGGCGAGGCGGGCGGCCGAGGAGGAGCGCGCGTGGATATCCCTCTTGTTCTCATGCTCATACAAGTGGGGAAAGAACCTCCCTTATAAAGGGGTGCAACTCCCTCTAAACTAGCAATGTGGGACTAAACTTTAGTAGTATCCCTTGCCTTGCACAAATGGGCTAAGTGGGCCTCTAGGATTTATTAGGAATTTCTGAAATTGTTATTGGGCTGGCCCAAAAATAGATAAAATTCCAGCACATTTAACTGCCACGGGCTTTTCCACAACTGTTGATCATTCTGTGATAGCTCCGGTAGCCGTCCCTTCCTCTAGAGCAAGCCGCTCTGTTCGAGTCACAAGAGCACGGTACGCGGTCTTAACAGCGTAATTACCCGTTCTGTCAAATGCCCACGCATGAAAATCATCCCCACCTCCAAAACGTAGCGGGATGTTAAGAATCGCCTCCGCATCCGGAGCAATAAAATTGTCACGAACCACCTGTTGACGCCACGTCCAATTATTTGAATCAATTAGCTCAGAGACGAGCTCAACCGTGGAGTTGGCGGGTTTTAGCATGGGCATCATTGAAATAGTTCCTGGAATCCACTTCTCTGTCCACACTCGGATGGAACTTCCATCCCCAACTCTTTTTACTAATCCCAGATTCAAAGCTTCCCTGCTTGCAATTATTGCTCGCCAAGTGGCCGAAGCTGACCTAGGAACAGACGCTTGCATAAAATCACAATCTGGGAAATAACGACCTTTTAACACTCTAGCACACAAGGAGTTTGGCTTCATCATGAGGCGCCACCCCTGTTTTCCAAGTAGTGCTAAGTTAAACTGATGCATGTCTTGGAATCCCATCCCACCCTGACATTTAGGGGCGGACATTTTTTTCCAAGAAAGCCAATGCATAACTTTCTTGTCAAGAGAACTATTCCAGAAATATTTAGCCATTGGGGAAGTAATATTCTTGCACACTTTTTTGTCAACAGAAACGTGCTCATACTGTATGTCGGCATCGCTTGAACAACCGATTTTAGCAGGACCTCCCGACCAGCACAAGCTAGCAATTCCTCTGACCGGCCTTGTATCTTACCACGAGCTCGTTCAGCAATATGGTCAAATGTCCCGCTGGTAATGCGCCCAATTGCCGTAGGAAGCCCGAGATATCGCTCAGTAAAAGCCTCTGTATGGATATCCAAAGAATTTTTCAGCACCACCCTAAGATGAGGCGGCGTATTAGAACTGAAGAAGATTGCACTCTTGTCTCGGTTAACACGCTGTCCAGAGGCGTCTCCATAAACTTGAAGTATCTTGTTTAACCGGCCAGCACTTTGATCACTTGCACTAATGAAAATTAAACTATCATCAGCAAATAAAAGGTGGCTAACCCAAAGGGACCTGTAGCTCACTCTGACTCCTCTGTCAATGTAGTTACCACCATAAAATTTCAGCATGGATAAGAACCCTTCAGCACATAAAAGAAAAAGATAAGGTGATACTGGGTCCCCCTGCCTAAGTCCTTTCGACGGTGTGAAGTAGGGTAGAAGTTCCCCATTTACTCTGACAGAAAATCTCACCGAGGATACACACTTCATAATTAGTTTCACAAATCTGATGCTAAAGCCCAACTTAATCATAATGGCTTCCAGAAAATGCCATTCTACTCTGTCGTAGGCTTTCATCATATCAAGTTTCACCGCACATGAATAGTTCTTTCCTTTCTTCCTTCTCTTCATTGAGTGTACACTTTCATATGCCACAAGAACATTGTCTGTGATTAAGCGCCCGGGAACAAATGACTTTGTTCCTCGCTAATGATCTCTTCCATGTTATCTCGCATCCGGTTTGTGATTGCTTTCGCACCAATTTTATACATCACCGGACAGAGAGCAATAGGTCGATATTGGGAGATGGATTGGGGGTGCCGTACCTTAGGAATCAAAGTAAGGGATGTATCATTTAAACCGTCGGTAGCTCCCCACCATTCAAAAAAATCCAATAACGCACTGGTGACATCATCTTGTAGCAGGTGTAGAAACCAGCCGTGAATCCGTCGACTCCCGGGGCTTTGGAAGGCGCCATCTGAAACAAAGCCTCCCTCACCTCTGATGCAACGAAAGGTTTATCTAGCAGGTCATTTGCTGGAGTAACTTTAACCGGCGCATGATTAAGCAACTCGTTTGGATCAGTGAAACCCTGTGATTCATACAAGTTCTGATAAAACGCTTGCACTTCCTCTTTATCCTCGCTCTCAGTAGCACAAGAAGACCCATCTTGCCATACTAGGCCTGAATCTTATTACCCGTCTCCGTTGTGCTGCCTATGCGTGGAAATACTCAGTGTTGTGGTCACCCTCCCGCAACCATGGCACACGGGAGAGCTGCCGCATCCACACCTCCTCTTGGAACAAAGCCTCTTGCAGTTTTTTAGCTATGCATTTTTCCTCCTCAGACAGACCACGCGCCCGACCGATAGTGAACGAAGCTTGTCCAACTTTTTCTGGAGTTGTCGTACAGTTCGTCTAATACAACCGAACTCTCGCACACTCCACGGCTCCATTCCCTGAAGAAGTTGCAAGGAATGCACCACACCTTGAAGCCCGGGTTCTCGCTGCTGGCTTAGCCAAGTATGCTTAACCAGATTATCATAATCCACATGAGTTTGCCAAACATTCTCATAGCGAAGTTGTTTCTTAGGCCCTGACTGATTTGGCAGCTTTCTTTCATCTCGGCTACAACATAGCAGTGATCCGATTCAACTAAGCTAAGGTGTCGAACCCGGATATACTGAAAACGTTGCCGGAATTCCTCATTGGCAAAAGCTCGGTCCAGCCTTGCCTTTACATTTGTTTCACTTGATTGCCGATTATCCCAAGTGAACGGGACGCCTGACCATCCTAGGTCCTGGAAGGAGAGCTCATCAATAACTTCACAAAACGCTTTCATCTGTCGTTCCGGTCTGTCTGCTCTACTAAAATGCTCATTTGCATAGAGTGTCTCATTAAAATCACCCATGCATAACCATTCCGCATGCGGTAACGCATGTAGTGTACGCAGGAACCTCCAGTTGTGGTGCCGATCCTCAGCTCTGGGTGCCCTGTAAAAACCGGTGAACCTTCATACCCTGGAGTTCTGTTCTTTAGATCGTACTAAAACATCTATGTGGCTCGAGCTATAAGTTTTTAGTTCCACTATAACACCACGAGACCAAAAAAGACCAATGCCCCCACTAACGCCGACACTGTCTATAGCAAAACATCCATCAAAACCAAGATTATTCTGAAGTAGCTCAACTCTTTTCCCTCTAATCTTCGTCTCCATGACAAAAAGCAGAGTGGGCCCTTCTTACTTCACAATGTTGCGAAGCTCTCGAACTGCCTCGGGGTTCCCAAGCCCCCGGCAGTTCCAGCTGATGCAACTCATTGGGATGGGCAGGGCTGACCAGCAGCCTCTGCCGAGTTTTCCGGTGTTGGTTTTTTCTTTTTTGGATCTGGTTCCAAGCCATTGCCATCACCATCTGCATCATCACCTCTCGTACCCAGCAGACCCAGCTCATTGTTGACCATATCTCCCTCAACACCCCCGCCAGAAGTGGGCAAAAGAGGGGTTTTAACTACAGGCCGATATTCTTGTTCACGTTGTGCTCCTTTGCGTTTTGGCTGGTACGTTCTCTTCACCGGCGAGTTAACTTCCACATCAGCAACTTTGTCTCTCTCGGAACTAGAATTCCTGGATTCTTTTGAGTCTTTCTTACTGTTTGAGTACTGATTCTGATCCTGGGAGGAATTGGAGCTAGTTGCTGCTGCTTTGTATTCATCTGGCGCCCTTAGCTTGGGCCCAAAAGGAAGATCGCCTTTCTCATCACGTGTCCCCGGCGTTGGACAGTACAGGTCTGAATGACCCAAGCGGCCACAGGAGAAACAGAAGTAAGGCACCTGTTCGTACTGAATTTCATATAGATCAGTTTTCTTCCTCCTTGCTGACTCAATAAGGATCCACCTCCGAAGAGGTTTAGCTACATCTATAGTCACACGAGCCCTGAGAAAACCACCCATGTGATCAAACTGCACCATCGAGGCCTCCTTGTCAATCTGCTGTGCAATGGAGAGGCCCCATGTGTCATTCCTCATATGAAAAGGTAGGTTGATGATCCGAGCCCATAACTAGAGTCGATCAAACTTTAACTCATCTGGCCGCATGCATTCATCGAACTCCGCCAGTATTACTGCGTTCTTGTTTATGTGCCATGGGGATCCTCCCCGTACACATTCTCTGTCGCGTTGTGACTCAAATTCAGCCACAAACATGTTCACCCCAACTGACTTGAACTAGAGGCCTTTAGGGTTTCCTCATGCCGGCCGAAGGGGGTCATTGTTTTGACGTGAAATTGGTTGCGGTAAAGTACCTTCCCTGCCAATAACCACTTCGTCGGCCCCTCCTCGTCCCGATCATCAATCACGAGCGGCGTTCCTTCCTCCTCGGAGATGTCCAACTTGCCTAGACCTTCTTCCAACTGGGATCTAGCCGATCTCGCTGACTGAGAACCTGCGCCTGGCTGGCTTCCGCCGGCAGCAGTAGCCGCCGCCATCGTCCCCCTGGTCGCCTGCGTTCGCTCCGCGGGTTAACTCCGACGAGCAAAGAAGATTTCCCTCGAAACCCTAGTCGCCACGGCCGCCGCCAGAGCGAGGCCAGGTTTTCGGGAAAAACGGGTGGAGAAACGAAACCATACCAAACAGCTTAAAAAAAGTGTAATGTTTGGGAAACTGCACAACACCTCAATACGGATGTGGCTATCTCATATATATAAAGTGTACAAATATAATATATAGTGTATACACAGAAGCTAGGTACAGACGTTATCTAACAGTGAGTGAGGCGTAGCAGGCGTGGAGGTGAGTAGTGGCGTTCCGGTGTCTGAGGCGCGACGGGAGTGGAGGTGTGGAGCTGCTGAACAACGGGTCTGGATGTGGGCAGCGTCTCTCTGGTGTGTGCTGGGCAGAGTGCACCGACGTGCATATCTATGGGCCGACGCGTGGGGCGCGGCAGGCATGGAGGTGAGCACTGGCCGTGGAGGTGGACGTCGTCACAACCGTGGGCAGCAGGACCTGGGCTCCTCTCCTGCTTAATATATTACTTTTTTTTAGGAAAAAGTCCATATTAAACTGCTGTTTGCTGCCCACGGGCGGCAAATAGGAATCCGCCAGCAATCCCGGCCATTCATTGCAATCCCTGTCTGGCAAACGACTCCAGGGTTTGATTTAGACCGGGATTATAAATTCAGGATTGAAATGACCGGGATTTGGACTTGAGGATTTGATTCGTCAAAGCTCTACGAGATTAAAGTTTAAAATGGACTTGTTCCTTTTTTTAACACAATACAGACGCAAGCACTCATATATATGCGCATACACTTACCCCTATGAACGCACACACGCACACCCTATCCCTATGAGCACCTTCGAGAAACTGGGTCGGCATATTATCTTGAGATTTACGAAGTCACCCTAGGCGCCTCGTCGTCGACGGGAACGTCTCCTCCGACTGAAAGCGCATCGCCGGAAATCCTAAAATAAATCCAGAAATAATGCGAGCACCAGGACTTGAACTCTGGTGGGCTGGGGATACCACTGTCCCTCTAACCATCCAACCACAGGTTGGTTCGCGCTTAATATATTACTTTGCCTAGCTGCTCTGCTAATTGATATGCCAATAGTGTGTGTATCTCCTAATTGATGCGCAAGTAGTGTTTGTTGGAAGTTGATAGTATGCTGAGAAGTTGTGCCTCGGATACGAAGAGAGGCCAAGGAAGCAGCACAATGAACCATCAGTACCTGTTTGAGAAGGAATTGTTCAGATAATAATGTTAGAGAAAAAATATAGCAAAAACTGTCTAATCAACATACGCTCCTTATGGCATAAACGTGCTTGCTCCATGACTATCTAGATCCATCCTAGAAAGAACATCCAGATCCTTACTGTCCTGGTTGCCAACGATAGAAAAAGCTCAAATCATAGCAACAAGAAGAGTTCCAATTACAACAAAAAAAAGGTACTACTGGTGCATACATGAGAAACATTGTCTTAGAGAGATCCTTCGTGTTTAACCTATTGCTTGGGAATCGTGTACTGCACCGCGATCTTCAGGTAACTATTCTTTATTTGAAGAATTTACTTGACGTGACATACTTGTCATTTAACCATCTACTTAATTCATTTAGCTGCATTTGTATCCACAGTAATGCACGGGGCATTAAAAAACGGTAGGATGTGCCATGGATGATCTAGGATATGCAAGGGCAAGGCAATGGGTTGAGGTGGGTGGGAACGAGATAAAATGCATACAAGGTGACATGGGACGAGTAAGCCATCTAAGAAGGAGAGGTGGAGCAGGGACGAGGTGGTTGTTGATAAAGGTGATAGATAGACTGGATAAGGAGACCTGCTGCGCGAGGAGAGAAATATCCGAAAGAGCTTTACAGAGGAAGTCGATGGACACACCGATATGGTTAGAAACTACACACGACACCTTTTAATCAAATGTCACTATATCTTCTTCCTATGTCGTGATAGCGCAATATTACGCTCCCGTTGCAACGCACAGGCAATTTTCTAGTTTTAACAAACAAGGACAACGCAACGATTGCAAAGTGGAACAACAACAAGCATGTCTATAGTTTACACATGTCCCGACGTTCAAAGTTCCGAACCTGCTGAGATAATGTCGCATGATGGCAGTGCATTTCTTGGTATAACTGTAACCACACATTATTCTGTTGATTTTTGGAAAGTATGCATTGCAAATGCTCTTGCCGTACGAACCTTGCTGAAAACCTGTAATGCTATACCAAAAGGTGTATTTTGATTTAAGAAGCAAAAGTTTTAAGGCAAGGAGTTCCATTGTTTGAGAAGAAATCTAGGGGATTTGCAGCTCTTGAGGGCCTTTGATGCTCTGCCATGCTGCCTCACTTCGTTTTAGCTGCTATACACACCAAACCTCGTTTCTTTTTCTTTTGAGGTGATGCACATCGAGTTTTAACTGCTATAAAAGTTCACGCGAAAGGTTAAGGTTTATCATTTCCTCACATGTGACATACATCTGTTTTGCACTTAGTGAAAATGTTACTCTGGTTGTAAATGTACCAACAGACGGACAGATTAGCACTGTCACTCAGTATATCACTGAAAATGAACGTAGAACATTTCCGAAAGTTGGAAAGAATTGAGGCAGAATTAGTTCATTCTTCACGGTTTTTTTTCTAATGTTCATTGTTTTGGATACAGTCACCATTCATGCTGAATGGTAGTTCATTCTTCATGGCGTTGACTATATATCCTTAAATATATAGAGTAACTATTTATATGCCTAAATATATGAGTGCGGTGTTACGGTGCCCAGGCTCATCTTCACCCGGTCAAAAAAAAATCAAAACAAATACTAAAAAACTTCAAAACATTTCAAATTTTTTGTGTTATAGATAATTTGATGCATGAGGTTTGCTCCAATTTTTAGATATTTTGGGCATCTAAGCAGCTCTCAGCAAAAAAGACAAATCAGGCCAGAACAGTGCGTGAACAGTAAATATTTTTACAGACCCTGAACTTGTCTTTTTTGCCGAGAGCTGCTCGGATGTCCAAGTGATTTAAAAATTGGAGCGAACCTCACGCATCAAATTATGTACCACACAATGTTTTTTGGATTTTTTTGAATATTTCTAGTATTTGTTTTGATTTTTTCGTCAGGGCGGGTGCAGCTGAGCCTGGGCTCATAAGTGGATTACCGTAAATATATAGACTAATAAGATTATAAACATGCCCCGTTCTAGTTTTTGTCAAGAAACAGAGTAATATCTTTCGTTATAAAACAAAATCAGCAGCTAACACTCAATGGAAACTACCGTTCCTGGATATGTTGTTCCCAGGCGGACAACAGCTGCAGGCAACGGTACATGGGAACGTTTGTATGTTTGGTTTAAGCAACCCAAAACGGAATATTACAACAAACATGGACAAAGCAACAATTGTGAAGTGGAACAACCAAAAACATGGCCATATAGTTTACACATGTCCCAACGTTTAAAGTTCTGAACCTGCGGAGATAAAGTTCTTGGCATAACTATAACTGCAAATGATATTTTGTTGATTTTCGAAAAGTATGCGCCGCAAACGCTCTTGTCGTACACACCTTGCTGAAAACCTGTAATACTGGGCCAAGAGGTGTATTCTGAATTTTAAAAGCAAAAGTTTTAAGGCAATAGGTTTTACTTTTTGAGGAAATCTAGGGGATTTGCAGCTCTTGATAGCCTATGATGCTCTGCCAAGCTGCCTTACTACCTTTTAGCACCCCAAACCTTGATTTTCTTTTTCTTGAGGTGACGCAGATCAGGTTTTAATTGTATATAATGCTATAATAAAGTTGACACAAAAGGTTCAGGTTTATCATTTCTTCCCGTATGACATCTGTTTTGCACTTCATGAAAATGTTACTCCATTGAAAATGTACTGACAGCCGGCCAGACAGGTTAGCACTGTCAGTTTGTCATTGAAAAATGAAACAGTGTCCTCGCACCAGAGCAAAACTTCATCTTGTCATCTGATGACATAGAACAACTCAGTACGTTAGGAAGTACTCCCTCCGTCCCAAAATAAGTGACTCAACTTTATACTAAATTTAGGGACGGAGGGAGTATTGAGGAAGAATCAGTTCATTCTACGACATGTTGTTGTCGTACACAATGAGTTAAATCCTGGGAGAGCGACGCAGCCAGGGGCGAGCGGCTCTGTGTTGGGGGAGTAGCATTGGTTAATCTGTAATATGCAATTGTAATGATTTTAGATTTTTAGTAGCTTGTACTCCCTCCGTCCTACAATAAGTGACTCAACTTTGTACTACTAAATCTAGTACAAAGTTGAGTCGCTTATTTTGGGAAGGAGGGAGTAATATGCAATTGTAGGGAGTAATATGCAATTGTAACTATTTTAGATTTTTAGTAACAATTTAGTGTTGTGAACTGCAGATTTGGAACATATTTTCATTTTCATTGTACTTGGTTATTCTGTTGAGGATGATCATATGAAAATATTGATGTGCATTGTCAGTTTGACTATTATGTTTTGCATCAATTTTCATTTTTTACATAAGAGTCCGGCCCACGTTAAATTTTTTTCGTCCTCCACGACTGGTTATATGTATTCACCACGTCTTGTATATAGTTTGTCCAAGCATCCTTCCGCACTATCACTGTAGTTTCAGAGAACATCAGTTTTT
>NC_057811.1:19594006-19612311 GCF_018294505.1 Triticum aestivum
TTTTTTTGCGGGGAAGAGAACATAAGTTTTGACCACTTTGCTTTATTTAAATGGACATATGCTGTGTAAAATCTCGAATTTGTCCCATCCATTTATTTTGATATAAGCGTGCATAAGAGTGCCAAACTCACCAAAGTTACAGGAGAAGTAACCGGGACCTGAACAAAAAAGCCAAATCAGAGGAAATAACTGTGATAAAAAAGGAAAAACAAAAAAACCATATTTATCAGGACCTGTGGGTTATGGGCCCACCTTGCTTCCGCTGCATCACTCTGATCTTGTTGTAATTTGTTAAAGGCTTAAAGCTAAACCTTTTTTATACAAAATGCTCAGGTCCCGGTTCAGACAGTAGCTTTGTTCTGTTCCCACGACGAGGGATTGTTGATTCGTTGCTTGGTTGTGCTGTGAGTAGCCCAACGGTAATCCAACAGTCTACCTCAAGCCTGAAAACATCCAACAGCACAAATCCAGTTGGTTAGATGGCATTTCGGCCTTTTACAGAGGACAATGTTCAGCGGTTGTGGAAAAATAAATTTGGCTTGAAGGAATTATTCAGCGTGCATATCAGGTAGGATGTGAGGAAGCATCTTATTTTCTTCGCGTGAACAATATTTTCAAGACTACTGAAAATCGGAATGCTACTTTTAACATTTAACATTTACATCTGTTATGAAGTCTTATGCTCATCTCCCCTTTGAATCTGATGGGACACCAGTGTCATATAAGGGCATCTGTATACTCCTCTTTTCTTGCTTGATCTCTAAGATTATCTGTGTATGTCCGCCGGACGAAGGCGACTCCTTGGGTCAGTTTCTTACGAACGAGCAGTTTAAATTTCTTGCAGACCAACAGCTCAATTTTCTTGCAAATGAACAATTTGATCTAAACACAGAAAGTATGCTAAGGAAACAAATTTTACTCAAGGATTAGTTTAACTGTTGAGCAAATAGTTACAGGTCCTAATCTTATTTGCACTTCGGTTTGTCTTGTTTTAGTTTCTACTGACCTTGTTCACTGTCAAATTACAATTGCATGAGTTTGAGTTGATGGATACAGGAACCAGGAAGCGCGAGGTGGATTTTCAACTTTTAATTCAATTGACATCTTTGAGTTTTTGGTACTGATTTCTAGCTCCTCTGATTTCCCCTTCTTTTTGAGAATGTAACTACTCTGTTTTTTTTTTTGCGAGTAACAAGTCCTCTGGTTTGTAGGATTATAATTACTATAATAAAGCTGCCACACTTGACTTACTTTTTTTTGTAGGGGCACACTTGACGTACTGGATGTTCAAAGTTTACACTTGTCCCAACCTTATACTCAGTGCTTTGTTCAGTGACTAGGTAGCATGGGTATAGTTTAGACTTGTCCCACACGTTCAAAGTTCTGAACCTGTCGAGATAATGTTGAGCAACAACATAGATGGATCATTTTTTGTAGGCTGGGAGTATGTGTAACCTTACGATGGCAGTGTGTTTCATGATATAATTTTAACTGAAAAAGGAAGTTTGTTGATTTCTGAAAGTATGCACCGCTATGCCCTCTGTTGGATGCAAATTTTTGCTGAGAACCTGTAATACCTGGTGAATTTTGCATTAAGAGGCAAGAAAGGGTATGATGAGGAGCGCAGTATGACCCTGTGTAAATGCTCAGGTTTATCATTCGTCATGTCTGACATCCATCTGTTTTGTACTAAATGAGCGTGGCTCTCGTTGTGAATGTAGTAGGAGTACTACTTTTTAGGGACAGCCCGAGAGTTTGTCGCTGAAAATGAACAATGTCAAAGCAGGCTAGGCTCTGAAGTAGGTGGATAGAACCAGTTGCCCATTAGCTCGTCTTCAACTCAGGAACCGCCATGGAACATCTCCGAAATTCCAGCGATTATGCTGAAGCATCATCGCTGGAATTTCAGAGAACATCGGTCTGACCACTCCACTTTCAAAAGGAGCATATGCTGTGTCAAATCTCAAATTCGATGGAAGCAAACATGGCATGGCAGTGGCAAACTCACTCAAGTGCAGAAACAACGTACATCAGATTTTATCAGAGGTAATAATTGTGATGAAGCAAAGCAGTCCTCAGAACTACAGTTTCCTCATCTCTAAGACTCTAACGGTGGTGCGCCCCTGCGCCCCGCCTCCTCCGCCGCCGCCCCGCGCACCGCCCCGTGCCGCCGCCCCTGCCCCCCGCCTCCCGTATGTTAGGGTTTGGTGTCTCAGGGCGACGCCCTTGTCGCCGCCGCCGCCGCCGCCGCCCGGCCCTGGCCTCGCGGCCAATGGCAATGTTCCTGTGTGCGTCCCCAGGGCGTACTACGGCCCCGTCGCGGCTACGTCCGCCCGCCCGTCGCTTGAGCCCTGGGCTCCTGTTGACCCTGCTGGTCGCCTGATGGCGTACCCTATCCATGTTCAGGTATCCATGGAGTATCCTATCCATGTGCAAGAGCTGAAGCCCAATATAGGCACTAACCACTCCAGGGAAGGGGAAGGAGAGGCGGGGGCTGTCTTAAGGAACCCTGGACTGATGGCACAAACTCATCTGAAGGCTTGCGACCCGCCAGATCGATCCCTGCCTCCTGAGTACGGTTCTGTGGAGATGAAGATTGCGGAGGCGATGGCACATTTGGTGCAGCCCGAGGAAATCCAGCCGTGTGCTTCTGCGGGAACCCGGAAGCCGGTGGGGGCGATCATGGGGCTCCCCTTGTGGATGCTGCCCGCCCGAAGCCGGTTAATGGGGAACCCATGGAACACGCAGCCGTGATCCATGGTGTATTTGCGGTCGTCGACATCAAACAATGGCTGGTTGTGTCAAAGGCCCTTGTGCCTTATGTTGATGTACCAGTGGGAGGAGCACTGATCAAAGAGTGCACTGCCGATCTGCAGCAATCAAGGTACCTGATAGACATGGTTGTCTCCTTGAACAGCCAAGACACGGAGATGAACGCTGCTGTCTTGTTTCTGAACAAGCATACAGTGCTAGAAAAGGAGCAAAGCGTGAACCAGAACGAGCAAGACGAGGCAATTGTTATCTTTGAGGAGGTTGTTATGGCAGGTGGTGTTCAGAAGAGGGGCAAGGTGGTTGCGGATGGCACGTCCGCCGAGACAGAGGACCAGTCTATTAAGCAGGAAGCAACCGGCCCAGGGGCTGCCGGTGAACTGACGGGGCCGAATGTGGCGCCCCGTCAGGAGCAATGAATTGCCTAAGTTGGAACTGTCGGGGTGCGGCCAACAAACCGACAGTTCATGAGTTGGTGGGACTTGCGAGAGGACCGCCAGAGCACATTTGGTCTTTTTATGTGAAACTAGAGTTAAAGCTGAAAAAGTGCGTCGTTTAAGAGGTAGACTGGGTCTGAGGCGTTTTGCTGGATGTGATAGCAATGGTCTGAGTGGGGCCTAGCCCTCTTCTAGAGTGATCAAATCTTTGTCGATGTTCAAGAAATAAATGATAGATATATGGATGCATATGTTCGTGTGTCTGGTAATGATCCACTTTGGCACTTAACTTGTGTGTATGGTGAACCAAGGGTGAAAAACCGCCATTTGATGTGGGAGAAATTACAAGGCTTGAAAACAAGGTTTGCATTACCGTGGTGTGTGATTGGTGACTTCAATGAAGCCATGTGGTCTTTCGAACATCTCTCAGCAACACAACGTGGAGAAAGACAGATGTTGGCCTTCAGAGACACCTTGGAGATATGTGAGTTGTCAGATTTGGGCTTTTCGGGTGTGCCTTTTACCTATGACAATAAGCAAGCTGGACGTCGGAATGTTAAAGTCCGCCTTGACCGGGCAGTGGCGGATAACCGTTGGCAGGACATCTTCTCGGAGGCATAGGTCATGCACCATGTCAGCCCTTGCTCGGACCACTGTCCAGTGGTGTTACAGTGTATAAAAGAGGAAAAACTGAATTTCAAGCCAAATCAAAGACGATACGAGATTATGTGGGAGACCGATAATAGCCTGCCTGAGAGGGTTAAGAATGCATGGGCTAACGCGGGATCAAAGATACACCTGGGTGATATACGCAGAGGCTTACGTGAGTTGATGGCCGAGCTACATGTATGGAGCAAATCTAGGTGATTCGAATACTAGATATTTCCATGGAGTCGCTAATGGCAGACACCGGAAGAAAATTATTCATCCCCTACAACAGGACGAGGGCACGATTGAGGGGCATGAGCAACTTAAATCCTACATCACTAATTATTATAAAAATCTGTTCGGAGCCCCAGAGGAAGGAAACTTCTCGATGGATGTGTCCCGAACAGATGACATCCCCCAGGTCTCTGATGAGGAAAATGGACTTCTAATAGCCCCGTTCACCGAGGAGGAAGTTAGAAATGCAGTTTTCTTAATGGAGCACAACAAAGCCCCGGGTCCGGATGGTTTTCCCGCTGAGTTCTATCAGAACTTCTGGGAAGTCATCAAACCGGATCTCCTACTTTTGTTTAGTGACCTACATGCTGGCCAACTAGAATTGTTTCGCTTAAATTTCGGTGAGATTATTTTATTACCTAAGGTTAATGAGGTTGAAAGGATACAACAATATAGACCTATTTGCCTCCTTAATGTTAGTTTTAAAATATTTACGAAGGTTGCGACGATCAGGCTAAATACAGTTGCTGAACACGTGGTTCGTCCTTCACAGGCTGCTTTTTATGCAAGGGAGACACATCCTAGATGGAGTTGTTATCCTTCATGAAACAATCCATGAATTACATTGAAAAAATTTGAATGGGGTGGTACTCAAATTAGACTTTGAAAAAGCTTATGACAAAGTCAAATGGCCATTTCTTCAACAGACTCTCAGAATGAAAGGATTTTCTGCAGAGTGGCGCGCTATGATCCATATCTTCGTTTCTGGAGGTAGTGTTGCCATTAAGGTCAATGATGACATTGGACACTATTTTCAAACGAAAAAGGGGTTGCGACAAGGTGACTCCATATTGCCCATTCTATTCAATATAGTGGCGGATATGCTAGCGGTCATGATTGAGCGTGCCAAGGTTGATGACCAAATTGATGGGGTAGTAAATCATCTAGTTGGTGGTGGTCTCTCTATACTTCAATATGTCAACGATATGATTCTCTTCATGGATCATGACCTCGACAAAGCGAGAAATCTGAAATTAATTTTATCCGCATTCGAGCAACTCTCAGGTCTTAAGATTAATTTTCACAAAAATGAATTGTTTTGTTTTGGCGAGGCTCAAGACGACTCCCACCTATACGCCGAACTATTCGGATGCGGGTTGGGCCAGTTTCCAATCACATATTTGGGGATACCGATACATTATCGGAGACTCACAAATGCTGAATGGAAACACGTCGAGGAGAGACTGCAAAAAAGACTTAGCAGTTGAAAAGGTAAACTGCTATCTCTGGGTGGAAGATTGGTCCTCATAAATTCAGTACTAAGTAACATGGTACTATATATGATTTCCTTCTTCCAATTGCCGAAAGGAGTTTTACATAGATTGGATTATTTCCGATCAAGATTCTTTTGGCAAGGAGATAGCGAGAAAAAGAAATATCGATTGGCTAAATGGAGTGTGGTTTGCCGTCCCAAAGACCAAGGCGGGTTGGGCATTCATGACCTTGATGTTAAGAATAGGGCCCTCCTCGGCAAATAGTTGTTTAAATTAATGACGGGAGATGGTGTATGGCAAACCCTCCTGAGAAGGAAATATGTGGGTTCCAAAGCGGTATCTCAAGTATATTGGAAGCCTGGGGATTCTCACTTTTGGGCAGGTCTGATGGCTACGAAGAAATATTTCTTCTCCTATGGATCCTTCTCAATTAAGGACGGCTCAGATATTAGATTCTGGGAGGACAAGTGGCTAGGAAATGCCACACTCCGAGAACAATATCCGGCTCTATACAACGTTGTGCGTCATAAGGGTGATACTATCGCCACGGTAATGGAATCATTTCCGCTAAATGTGACGTTCAGAAGAGATTTAATTGGACCCAAACTTCAATCATGGTATATCCTGCTCCAGCGGTTGTCCACGGTGCATTTGTCACATGGGTCTGATGTATTTCGATGGAACCTACATGGGAATGGACAATTCTCATTGGAGTCTATGTATGGAGCGTTAATCCAGTCTGATGTGCCAGTTGATAATAATAAGAAGATCTGGAAGATGAAGACACCTCTAAAAAATAAAGTCTTTGTATGGTATCTTCGTCGCGGAGTCATTCTTACTAAAGATAACCTTATTAAGAGGAATTGGCATGGAAGCCCGCAATGTGTCTTTTGTCACCATGATGAGACAATAAAACATTTATTCTTCCAATGCAAATTGGCTCGTTCTATATGGTCAGTCATCCAGATAGCTTCTGGCTTGTATCCTCCTTGTAGTGTTGCTAATGTATTTGGCAACTGGTTACATGGGATAGATTACAGGTTCAGAACTATTCTTAGGGTGGGAGCGCTTGCCGTTATTTGGTCGCTTTGGCTATGTAGAAATGATAAGGTGTTTAATGATAAAAGTACTTCTCTGATGCAGGTTATCTACAGGTGTACCGGGACTCTTCCTTTATGGTCCTCTCTACAACGTGTGGAGAATCGAGGCCTGTTTACGGAGGTGTGTACACGATTGGAGGATACGGCGAGGGATACTTTTACCCAACATGGGTGGCAGCATGATCTTAGGATTGGCCCACCTCCGCTTTAGGCGTTATACATACTCTGTTTCTTTGTATTTCGCCTTCTTAATTTTCGTTTGTATGAGAGGACTTATTTGGCTGTGTGCATCATAGTTATGCAGAGGCCGGCTGTAATGCTTAAACCTTTTAAGTAATAAAGCGCCCCTTTTCGAAAAATGGAGCAAATCTAGGTTTGGATGTGTGGTGCGTGAACTTGAGAAGTCTAGAACAAGGCTGGAGGAGTTGCTGCGTATGAATTCTGATCGCAATGAAATACGGGCAGTACAAGACCATATGAATGATCTCATGTACAAGGAAGAACTCATGTGGTTGCAACGATCACGTATTGACTGGCTGCGGGAAGGAGATCGCAATACAAAGTTTTTTCATCAGCGGGCAGTGTGGAGAGCGAGGAAAAATAAGGTCAAATTCCTTATTGATGATTCAAGCGCTAGAGTTGAGAAAAAGGAAAAGATGGGCGGTCTGGTAGATGTGTATTTCCAGAACCTTTTTACTTGTGACAATGCACTCGTTCAGGCTCCCCTTGTACAGCTAGTACAACCAAAGGTAACTGATGAAATGAACTTAAGTCTTTGTGCTGACTTCACTGATAAGGAAATTTCAGATAGCCTCTTCCAGATCGGACCGCTTAAGGCTCCCGGTAGTGATGGATTCCCGGCCCGTTTCTTTCAGCGAAACTGGTTGGTTTTAAAGGAGGAAGTCCTATGTGCAGTCAAAGAATTTTTTCGTACATGAGTAATGCTAGAGGGGATAAATGATACGATAATTGTTCTTATTCCGAAAGTAAATGATCCATCCTGAGTCTCTAATTTCAGGCCCATAAGCCTCTGTAACGTCATTTACAAAATTGTTGCAAAATTCCTGGTGAATAGGTTGAGACCCATTTTGGATGAAATCATTTCTCCACAACAAAGTGCCTTTGTACCAGGACGGATGATCACGGATAATGCCCTCTTGGCGTTTGAGTGCCTCCATTTCATGCAACACGAGAAAAAGCAAGAAAACAGCTACTGTGCTTATAAGTTGGATTTATCAAAGGCTTATGATCGAGTGGATTGGGTCTTCTTGGAGCAAACGATGATAAAGCTAGGCTTCGCTCACCAGTGGGTTCAGTGGATTATGACATGTGTGACCTCGGTGAGATACTCTGTGAAATTTAATGGAGTCACCTTAGATTCGTTTGCACCGTCGCGTGGGCTTCGGCAAGGAGACCCCCTATCACCGTTTCTATTTCTCTTTGTCGCCGATGGGCTAAGTGCTTTACTGAGGCAAGGAATAGAAAATCATAACTTACAAGCTTTGAAGGTATGCCCGAGAGCACCCGGTATTTCACATCTTCTATTTGCGGATGACACATTATTGTTCTTCAAAGCTAACCTGGAGCATGCCTAGTACATCCGTGGTGTTATTAATAGTTATAAGCAAGCTACAGGACAACTTATTAACCCACAGAAATGCTCTATTCAGTTTGGTGAGGCTTGCCCGGTGGAGGTGCAACAAGCTATCAAGCAGGAGCTTCAGGTAGTAAACTCGGAATTTGAGGGGAAGTACCTCGGCTTACCGACCCCAGATGGTAGTATGCACAAAGGAAAATTCCAAATGCTACAGGCTAGTCTAACTAAAAGGATCATCGCATCGGGAGACTCCCTGTCCCAAGCAGGTATTGAAGCAATGATAAAATCTGTGGCACATGCTATTCCCACATATATCATGGGAGTGTTTAAGTTACCAGCATCGGTGTGTGATGAACTAACAAGGCTAGTGCGAAACTTTTGGTGGGGTTCTAAGAATGGTACGAGAAAGACACATTGGAGGGCATGGGACAAAATTATTGAACCAAAAGGAAGAGGAGGGCTTGGCTTCCGTGATTTTCGCATCTTCAACCAAGCGTTGCTAGCTCGCCAAGTATGGCGCCTACTCACGAAGCCGGACTCACTTTGTGCCATGGTGTTGAAAGCGAGGTATTATCCTAATGGGTCCCTAGTGGACACTGTTTTTGCAGGCAACGCATCACCCACATGGCATGCAATCCAACATGGCTTGGAGCTATTGAAAAAAGGTCTTCTTTGGCGTGTCGGCAATGGTGAGCAGATTCGTATCTGGCGTGACCCATGCCGGCCTCGACCGCCATCATACAGGCCCATCACGGCGCGGGGCACTTGTCGTCTTCATCGAGCTAGCGAGTTGCTGGATGACTACGGGCGGTGGATACCGGAGCTTGTCCACCAGCACTTCCACGCAATTGATGCCGCATGCATCCTCAAGATCAAGGCTTCTCCGCGGCGGCTTGAGGATGTCTTGGCTTGGGCACCTGACCCGCGGGGTATTTTCTCTGTCAGAAGCGCGTATCGCCTCGCCATCGGCAACATGTCCAGCACTACTATGTGCGCCACTAGCAGGGCACCGGACGGCATGCGTGCCGCCTGGAAGGCAGTATGGGGGTGCCCTGCCCCTCCCAAGGTACGTGTCTTTGCATGGCGTCTAATCACAAATTCCCTTGCAACAATGGAGAATAAGGCTAAAAGAAATCTAGAGGTCACTAATATTTGTGTCTTATGTGGCATGGAATCCGAGGATACATACCATGCCATGTGCAGATGTCGGCTTGCTCGTATGTTGTGGGAAGAGATGGCCGCCTCATTCAGCATGCCACAACTTGAGGATATTGCAAACACTGGTTCGGAATGGGCCTTGCTTCTTCTGAACGAGTGCTTGGAAGAGCAGCGGCTGCCAATCCTCATGACCTTTTGGCGTACATGGCATGTCCGCAACGAGATTACCCATCACAAGCCGGCGCCAACTATTGAAGCTTCTCGCAGATTCTTATGCAGTTACATTGACAGCCTCATGTGCATTGCGCAGCACCCCCATAGCGATCTGGCTAAGCGGAAAATGGTGGTAACTCAAGGACAACACCGCCGACAATCCATGTGAGAAGCACGTCGGCTTCCTGCCCACGGCCGCCGGAGCGTTGGACAAAGCCTCCTGCTGGATGGATTAAACTGAATGTTGATGGAGCTTGGAGGGAGTCGGACAGTACTGGAGGTGCTGGCATGATCCTTCGCGACCATACCAGGGCAATCATCTATTCATCATGCAGGTGCATTACTTCCTGCGCTAGCCCACTTGAGGCGGAGGTAGAAGCATGTAGGGAGGGAATCGCCCTAGCACTGGAGTGGAGCAACAATGAACCATTCATACTGGAAACTGATAGCACCACTGCAGCCAGCATGATCATGGAGACGGACCAGAATAGATCACCTGTAGCAGCTCTAGTTGGTGAAATACAGAGGCTTCTTTCTGTAGGTCCAGAGCATGTGATTTCACATGTGAGTAGGAGTAGAAATAAAGTTAGTCATATGTTAGCTCAAATGGGACTTTCGATCCCTCGTACACAGACACTGTGGTACCGATGGGTGGTTTGGTCCTTGGGTACTAACTTGCCCCGAACGCAATCACAATGGTACATTGCTTTTGTCTTGACAACTTGGTGGCTACTGGACGAACCAGGCTCTTCGTGAACCAGTTCAGTAAAACGTTTCCTAGTAACTACTTTTACGCTTCCTGCTAGTACTCTGGCAGAGCTAGCACTTGCAGCACCTTGGCTATTATTGTTTCCAGCACAGAGTATTTCCCCCATGCAGGTGCTTGTCATCCTGATGCTTCGCATGCTCACATTGAAGGGCAAAACCCCGAAAAAGGTCCAGGTCTTGCGGATGTTCAAGAATGAACAAAACAATACCTAAATGGTGTGCAGTGCGAGTGAGCCTCATTTCGGTGGTCAATTTCTCTCACTCTATCCAAGCACAAACCACTATAATAATCTAGGTACTCCATTAGAAGCATTTGTAGTTGCTAGCTACCTTTCCTCTAGATAAAGATGTCCTTTTATAGCCGGTATAAGTAGTTCCATCTACAACCCATGGTCGGGAGCTGAGATAGAGTGAACACTAGTAAAGTTCTGAACCAACAACCACTCCTCCAAGCATTTTATTTAGTCACTTTCTTCAAGTATATACCTTTGAACACATGTGCTTTAAATGGCCCTTAAGGCTACTAAGGGCATTTCGAACAACATTACCGAAAAAGGTTTTCGCCCCACTTTACAAATAAAGCAAACCACCACAGCCACAGAGTACCACAAAGATCCACACACACACCCAAGTCTCACGAATAGTACACAAGGTGCAGCTGAGGGCACAGCTCAACAAGTCCTAAAAATAAGGAAGAAGAAGAACAACAAAGGCGGTAACACCGCGGCCCCAAGGAGCGGGGGCTAGTCTGGCCCAGGTGGTGGCGGAGGTAGCGGAGGCGCCAAGCATAGAGCCATCACACGAAGTTCGGCAATGATGATGTTGATGGCATCCCGGTCCTGGAGGCGGCTAAGCGGCCGCCAAAGCTGCAAGTAGCTAGCCACACATTTTGAACACCGCGTCAGTAGCACGCCAAAGAGGAACACGCTGGATCACAAAGCTTATTCCGAACCGTCGAAAGAGTCCACGCAAGCACCCCAATGGTCAGCCACCTAATGTGGCGGCCCGAAGAAGGCAAGGCCTGGACCTCGACGAATAGGTCGGGGAAGTTGGTGTTGCACCACTAGCCACCAAGCACCTCCGCAGGCAACTCTAGAGAAACTGGGCGGAAACGCATGAGAAGAAAATATGATTCGAGTCTTCTTCAACCCCACACAAAGGGCAAATCCCTCCTTCATCAACCAGACTCCCCCAAATACCCATACACACGGACACGTCAGGTGTCCGTGTCCAGACATGTCCGCAGACATCTGATAGGGCAGACGCCATCCAGCCCCATCTCTCAAATAATACAGACACCAAGCCATTCATGGTTGATCATACTAGTTCACATGATTCTTACAATGCAAAAGATCCCTAAAACTACTAAAATCAACTGAGTTTTGCTTTCATACACCCCCCCTTGAAAGTTTACACGAATCTTAAAGTTGCTTAAAAATGCTATTATCAGCCTACAAATCAAATGTATCAAATAGATTGGTTTGGATACAAATTACAATATTGCCCTTCTTGATTCAATGGATAACTTCTAATATCCACCTTTAATCGGCATCGAAATATGTAACCTTTTCAGGGAGGGGGGAGGGGTGTACCGAAGCAAAGTTCAAAACAAATAAATCCCAATCCTCCCTGTCAGAGGTGAGGTCGATGACCCCCATGCCAGAGCTGCCCGCCTCATCCTCGTTGGCCGCTGGGGGAACCCACTGAAGCAATCGGCGTGTGCCTCTTTGGGATCGTTGTCGTCCTACTCCGCATCCTCATCATACTCAGCCTCGAGCTCCTCAAAGAGTCAGATGTACCCCGCCTTGCTGATGTGGAGTTAGCGGCCCTTGTGGTCAACCGGGAGGGCATCGCGTACGGATGCGAGCATCCAAACAAGCTTCAGAATTGAGCCCCTCATGCGAATTCCAAGTATCAATTATGTGAAGATCCAAAAAACAGAATTCGGGTTCAAAGGCAAGAAGATTTGATATTGAGGCCGATTCAAATCCATGGCCCTAAATATCGACATCATAACAGAGCCATTTATAGAGATTTTTGGCCACATTTCACTTCAGTAAATAAACATGGTCAATTACACTACTTGCTCCCAAGCACGACCTGAAGATGGATGAACTGGGTACAGCAGAGCGTGCTGCTCTAATTGTGACAAGTTTTTCTGTGCTCATTGATTTGGAAAACAACACACTATGAGGATTGAGACCTGAAAATTCATCCATCTTCAGGCTCTTCGTTTGTCTCAGCAAGCTGGTGACTACTGGAACGCAATCAGGCTCTTCGTTAACGAGTTGAGGGAATCGCAGTAGTTTTAGCCTTCGCGCTCATACTTGAGCAGAAAGAAAACCATCAGCTGCTATTCACGGCACCTTGCCTATTGTTTCCAGCACCGATTATTATCCTGATGCTTCGCATGCCCAGATTGGAAGGGTAAAACCAGAAAAGAAAAAAAAAAGGGTCCAGACCTCGCATGCAACATTTGGCATGTTCAAGAACGAACAACACTGCGTAGGTGTGTAGTGCAAGTGACACTCTCTCGTGGTCAATTTCAACCAATTTCAAATCCATTAAGAATACTAGCACATATGCCTGTGCGTTGCAACGGAAGATTTTTTTTTTTTGCGACAATTTATGTGTCCATTAAAACGGTCTCCGCAGCGATCGGACGACAGAGCGAGGAGTTGCGGTGTTCTCATGGGTCATGTTTGGCCCACGAGATTTTAATAGTGGTGTGGTTGGTTGGTGTGGTGGCCACCACTCAACTCGTGCCTTTTTTTCCTCCGGGTTTGTCTCCATGTCTAGTTTATGGTTGCCTCCTCATTTTGTTGTTGCACGGTGACCTTCGGGGCATAGTTGCTTCGACCACTCTCTCCTATGATGGCCTACCCGATGGATTACTAATTCAGTGAATTCCATTTCAGTGCCATAATCAGCGCATAACCAGGTAGTCTCAGCATTACCAGGGTTTATTCTCTTTGATTAATTTAGCACTTACTTGCCTACATTTGTTTAATCAGAGCCAAACCAGCATATCCTCTTTTATTGGCATGTGCCTATAATTTCTCTTAATTATAGCCAACCAACATATTCTCTTTCATCACAAGTAGGAAAAGGGGCTTTTACCCCGGTTCATAAGGGCCTTTAGTCTCTGGAACCGGGACTAAAGGGTCGTTACTAATGCCCTAGCCCTTTAGTCCCGGTTCTTACACGAACCGGGACTAAAGGCCGTCCATGTGGCCGATGCGGGGAGCCCAAGCAGGAGGGCCTTTGGTCCCGGTTGGTGCCACCAACCGGGACCAATAGGCATCCACGCGTCAGGACCTGGCAGGAGCTGAGGTTTTTGTTTTTTTTTTGAAAGGGGGTGGTTTAGGGGTTTTGGGGGGTTAATTTAGGTGTTTCATATATTGTGTTAGCTAACTAATTAATAGTGAGAAGTGTCCTCTCTTATCTCCGTGCTTTGTCGACGCTACGTACTATATACGTATGGAGAGGAGTAGACACGCTAGCTAGTAATCAAATGAAGAAAACAGAAGATCGTCATGAACATATATATATATATGCATACAGAGAGAAGTGATATCGACCACCTCTCCTTCTCCGAGATATTGGTCGAACAACAAGTTCTCGTATATCTATCCGACACTACCGGCTACATATATACAATAATTATCTCTTACAATACAATCTCCTAATTATATTGTAGGAACACAGAGTCCACATAGTATTCTCCGTTTTCAGCGAGCACGTGGTCAAGGAAGAATGCCGCCAATTCCTCTTGAATTCCTCGCATACGATCTGGTGCTAGGAGTTGATCCCGCTTCCGAAAAATCTAATTTGAAGAAGGGGGTCAATACATATATATATATGAATAAATGAAACTCAACATAAATGATGGTAATAAAATAAAATTGTGAATATTATTGCTTACGCACTTCATATTGTTCTTCAGTGTAGCCCCGCTCACAGGTATGGTAGCGGATGGACTCGCAAATGTAGTATCCACAGTAATTATTCCCGGGTTGCTGCCACAACCACTTTACAAGAAATAGAGATCAATCAAACTGATAAGCGAGCATGCTAAATGGTATTGATCAAACTAGCGCTTGAATCACTAGGAGATGCGCGGAACATGCTACTATAGTACTTACTTTCGGGTGTCTAAATTGCAGCTGGTTCGGCAGTCCCGGGGCTTTTGAGGTGAATTTTCTCCAAATCCTGATAGACAAAGAAAACAATTACTTGATATCAGGAAATGAACAAAGTTGCTGATATGGTGGATAATGATCGATTTAACTTACTTCTGGAGCATTTGAGTCATGTTCGCATAGTCCTGGGGATCTTTTCGTCTCGAGTCTAAGACGGTTACTACTCCCGGCTCAAGCTTAATCTCTAGGAGAATATAGTGGAAGCTGCGCATGCATGCATAAGGCATCAATTACATTACCATAACCTGGACTAATAAGGGAAACCGAATATGCAGAAGACAGTAACACTCACTTGAAGTTGTAAGGAAAGAGTATTATATCTTTGTTTTGATTTATTACCAACGATTGTAGCAAGTTGGCCTCGGTATCTTTGGCATGAAATTTAACCTGATAATCATATATGAGATTTGTGTTAATGAACCCAATATCATCGATTTGTCTTTTCTTCAATTCGGCGATCTTCAATCTGCATAATATAGTGAGGATAAGTATAAATACATGCAATAAAAGAGCTGACCTATATAGAGAGACTTAATGACAGAAGTAGTACTACTTACAGACAGTAGCAAGTGATCGTTGTTTTATCGAGGGACTTTAGATTGTAAAACTGGAAGAAATCCTCAAATGGAACATTCAATAGTTCAATTCCAACGAGGTCATGCTCCAGTTTAACTCTCAGCGTTAAAGTACTCATCCCATCAGACTCTCTGCAGGTTTTCATGTACCAATCATGTAGTCTTCGCATCATCGTGCTTAGAGATTTGACATCTTTGACGAGAGGCTTCCCGTAATGGTATTTGTGTTCGTCCACCTCCATGATTTCATAATGTACATCGTCGGGCAGGTAATCTCCAAGATCGGTATAACCGGGCACCATACCCGGATCATTAGCGACGATGTCTTTTGACACCTTGAGCGGGGGGCACGATTGGTTCTCTTGTTCGCCGAGCTGGGCAATTTTTTTCCCAGCTCGTCGTTCTTTCATCCTTTTATCACTGACAGTACTTCCCGACCGCTCCGCTTCGGCATATGCCTTTGCAAGAACGCGCTCATAGTTGCCTTTTGGCGGAGACTTTGGTGGTTTTGTCAGGGCAGCCAGAGTGCACTTTGCTTTCACCGGATCTACCTTCTCCTCCGGAGGTGGATGTTTCTTTGCTTTGACCCCTTCAAAGAAGTTCTTCACTTCGGCTCGCACGATCTTCGCGTTCTCCTCCTCGGTCCTCTCGTATGGTAACTTCTCTGGAGTCTTCAGAGAAGGACCGAATCTGTATTGCCTCCCGCCTCTGGCAGCTGTACTGCTAGACGCCAGCAGAGCAGACGGAGCGGCTGCGGCTGTCTTCTTTCCTTGCTTACGAGGCGGAGGAGAAGGACTACGACGCACCGGAGCAGCCGCAGCGGTGGCGGGTCTCTTCCGCCCTTGCTGACGAGGCGGAGAAGGAGGAGGCTGGCTACTCTGGCGCGCCGGCGCTGGCGGAGAAGGAGGCGGAGTGCCGCCACGCGCCGGAGAAGGAGGCTGAGTGCCCTGATCACTCGCCGGAGGATGAGGCGGAGGAGGAGGCGGAGTGCCGCCACGCGCCGGAGAAGGAGGCTGAGTGCCCTGATCACTCGCCGGAGGAGGAGGCGGAGGAGGAGGCGGAGTGCCCTTACTCGCCGGAGCCGTCCAGTTCGGAAGCTTGATGAGCTCCTTCCGCCATAGGCATGGAGTCTTTAGAGCTAAACCCAGCCGAGTCTCCCCTTCACCGGTAGGGTGGTCAAGCTGGAGGTCCTCAAATCCCTCCATTATTTCATCCACCATCACCCTAGCATATCCTTCTGGAATCTGCCGGCAGTGGTAGGTTGCGCCGGGTTCAGTAGGTAAAACAGAGCCAACAGCCGCCTTGAATTTCAAGTTCTGCCATTCCGCCATAAGGTGGCAATGTTGAGACTCCGTGATAGCATCCACGGGGTAGCTAGGAGTAGCCGCATGCTCCAGCTGAGGCAGCTCGGTGGAAGCCACGCTGCTTCTACGCTGAGATGGCGGTGTAGCTTCGGGGGCAGTTTCGGCATCTCTATTGCCGTCTCGTTCCTCTAGCACTTGAACCCTTTCGTGCAGACGCTGAATTTGGATCTGCTCCACTTTTTTCCTCCTCTCCTGGGTTTTGTAACCGCCCGCGTCCGGAAAACCAGCCTTCCACGGAACGGAGCCTGGCGTGCCTCGTGTCCGTCCAGGGTGCTCAGGATTCCCGAGGGCCATTGTGAGCTCGTCGTTCTCTCTGTCTGGAACGAACGTCCCTTGCTGCGCTGCATCGATATAGTGCTGAATCTTCTTGACGGGTATTGCAAGTTGCTCGTCCGTCCAACGACACCTCCCTGATACAGGGTCCAAGGTTCAGCCAGCCCCGAAGAACCAAGTCCGGCAACGGTCTGGCCAGTTCATTGTCTGTGGTTCGATCCCTTTATCAAGTAGATCCCTCTCAGACTTGGCCCACTTAGGCCGGGCTTTGAGGTAGCCACCTGACCCCGTGCGATGGTGAAGCTTCTTCTTTGCAGCATTCATCTTGTTTGTCGCTGACATCTTCTTACTCTTTTCCGATGTCTTGTGGGCCACAAATGCGGGCCAGTGATCTCTGATCTTCTCATACCGGCCGATGAATTCAGGTGTCTCTTCTTTGTCGACAAACGTTTTCAGCTCATTCTTCCACCTCCTGAATAGGTCTGCCATCTTCTTAAGAGCACGAGACTTGATTAATTGCTCTATAACTGGCTTCTCCGGATCCTTCTCTGGCGGTAGGGTGAAATTTGCCTTCAGCTCAGTCCACAGATCATCTTTCTGCATATCATTGACATAAGACACCTCAGGGTCTTCCTTCTTAGGCCTATACCATTGGTGGATGCTGATCGGGATCTTGTCCCTAACTAGAACCCCGCACTGAGGAGCAAAAGCATTCTTTGTCTGGAGGGGTTCAGTCGGTTGGCCGTCGCGCGCGATTGCTGTGATCTCAAACCTTTCATCCGAGCACAACTTTCTCTTCGGGCCTCGTCTCTTTACCGCAGTTGTGCTCGATCCGGAGGGCTAGAAAAAAGAAGAAAGACGAGTGTTAATTAATATGTGTACATACCAAAACAATGAATGCATCAATTAGCTAGTCAGCACAGGCTTAACTAATATATTTACCTGGCCGGACTCTGTTCGGTCACCGGAGCCGTCACCACGGGCTCCTTCTTGCACCAGCATTGGGTCACCGGAGCCATCATAATCATGTCTTTCCTCCTCCACTCTTCGATCACCGCAGCCTGCTTCTTCACCCTGTTCTTCCAGACCATCATTGTCGTTAAGATACGACAAGATTATGTCCCCCAACACATCTTCTGCTTGCTCATCTCGTCCGTGCTCCATTGTTTCTGCAAATATTACAATATGGCAATTATTACACAAACATGACAGCAGGTGGATATATTAGTGCAAACGTAGACCTAGCTTATTCCGGGTTTGGGGTGGCCTAGGCAACGCTTCAAGGGTAGGGGCGCGGCGGGAGGGGGTAGGAGACCGACATCGTTTTTTTCTAGGGTTTGGGTGTCCTCGAGAGTTTTGGTCGAGCGAGAGGGCCGGGGGGTGCACCCGTGGTATAAGTTATCACGGTCGAGAGGGGGTATACATATCGACCGTCCGTCATGTCAAAGTTATCTGGGAGGGAGTTATATATATCGACAACGACGACATACATACACGGGAAAATAATGTTATCGGGGAGGGGGTATATATCGACCCCCCCCCCCACGTGTTGAAGTTATCGGGAGGGGGTTTTACATCGACAACGACGACATACATACACGGGAAAATAATGTTATTGAGGAGGGGGTATATCGACCCCCCCTCGTGTTGAAGTTATCCCCCCTCGTGTTGAAGTTCTCGGGAGGGGGTAATA
>NC_057811.1:19612481-19613232 GCF_018294505.1 Triticum aestivum
CACGTGTTGAAGTTATCAGGAGGGGGTTATATCGACAGCGACGACATATATACACGGGAAAATAATGTTATCGGGGAGGGGGTATATCGACCCCCCCTCGTGTTGAAGTTATCCCCCCTCGTGTTGAAGTTATCGGGAGGGGTATATATCGACGACGACAGACCCGATAAAACATAAGAAAACGAAGAAGAAATAAAAAGAGGAGAGAAGAAGAAAGGAATAGAGAAGAGGATTTAAGAAAAAAAGAAGAAAAAAATGAAGAAGAAAAAAGAGGAGAAGAAGAAAGGAATAGAGGAGAAGAAGAAAAAATAGAAAATATTCTATTTTTTCTTCTTCTCCTCTATTCCTTTCTTCTTCTCCTCTTCTTTTTCTTCTTTTTTCCTCTTCTTATTCATATCTCCTCTTCTTCCTCTCCTCTTCTTCTTTCTTTCCTCTTCTTATTTTCTTCTTTCCTATCCTTCTTTTTCTTCTTCTTCCCTTCCTAGCTAGATATATAAAACTTTTCTAAAATTGTAACTTTTGCATATATAAAACTTTTCCATGTGGATCATCATTTCTCATATATATCGAATATATATCCATTGTCATATATAAAAACTTTCTATATATGAACAAAAAACTTTCTATGAACAAAAAAACATTTTTGACATATATATTCATACATTTTGAACATCTACATACATACAAATTTTTTTTGTTCACATATACATTATAGCCACATACACATATACATCACATATGAACAAAAAAA
>NC_057811.1:19613715-19617741 GCF_018294505.1 Triticum aestivum
CCTTGCGCTGCCCGCGGCCAAAAGTTTAGTCCCACCTCGCTAGTTGAGAGGGGCTCGGAGTGGTTTATAAGCTCCACTGCGGCTGCCCTCTCGAGCTCCTCACAAATGCAGGCTTACGGGCCTAATGTCACACTGTGCTGTCTGTTGGCCTATTGGGCCTTCTGCGAGCCTGAATCCTGGCCCAGGTTGGGTTTCTAGTCGTATTCGGGCCGTGGTGGCCCAATAGGTGGCAGTTTTTTAAATTTTTTGCATTATTTATTTTCTTTTGTTTTTTGCTTTATTTTTTAATTCTTTTTGCTTTTAGGTCAGCAAAATTATAAACTGTCTGTTAGTGCCATTAGTTTTAGAAAACATATAGACTTTCTATTAGTGCCATTAGTTCTTTATGAAAATTCTTTTTGCTGTATTTAGTTTTTTATTTTCTTTTTTGCTATATTTATTTTGTTTTATTTCTACTTACAACAAAAAACTTATTTATTTTATTTTATTTTGTTTCTAATTACTTATTTATTTTACTTGTGGATAATTCTTTCTGCTATTAAAGTTTCTATCAAAAAAAGTTCTTTATGAAAATTCTTTTTGCTTTTAATGATTAAAAATAAAAAAGAGGCGCAATGCGCGTTGATTTGCTTCAAGCCTTTCGGAATAGTGTAGACTGCACTGCACATAGCTCGATGCAGTCTACCTTATTCCTCAAGGCTTGAAGCTAAGCAACGTGAGCATTGCGCCTCTTCTTCATCGTCTCTGCACTCAGGGCTTATAAACTGCTCCTAGTGCCTCTCAGCTAGCGAGGTGGGACTAAAAAACTGCTTAGCTAGTAAGAAACTCTAGTACCGGTTCGTGCCACGAACAGGTACTAAAGGTGCTCGTGGGGCCACAGCCTCATTAGTACCGGTTCGTGGCACCAACAGGGACCAAAGGGTGGAATTGGTCCCGGTTCGTGCCACCAACCGGGACCAATGGCCTTGCACAGCGGCGTGGTGGTGAGTTTAGTCCCACCTCGCTAGCTAAGAGAGAGCCGCACCTGTTTATATGGTGCGGTGCGCCTGAGCTGTCGAGCTCCTCTCTAAAGCAGGCTTACGGGCCTAACCTCTCTGCACTCAGGGCTTATAAAGCATTTCAAATGAACTCTGAAAAGGTTGAAAGTTGGCATGGTATCATCATTTCATCCACATAGCATGTGCAAGAAAGTTGAGAGGGTTACGTCAAAAACTAGATGCACTTCTTGTACAAAACGGACAATGGTATCATACTCGTCTATTACAAAGTTGGCATGATATCATCATAATAGTTGCGGGAGAAAGTCTTCACTTTTTCTTCGCTTGTGTCATTTGCTTATTGCGCCGTAACCATGGATAATCTTCATCGTTTATCAGGATGCTTGGGTCAGCCTTGACTTTGAAGGGAGGAATTTCATGAAACTTTTCATAATCTTCAGACATGTCTGTCTTGCCCTCCACTCCCACAATGTCCCTTTTTCCTGAAAGAACTATGTGCCAATTTGGCTCATCGTATGATGTATTCGCTTCCTTATCTTTTCTTTTCCTCGGTCTGGTAGACATGTCCTTCACATAGATAACCTGTGCCATATCATTGGCTAGGACGAACGGTTCGTCAGTGTACCCAAGATTGTTCAGATCCACTGTTGTCATTCCGTACTGTGGGTCTACATGTACCCCACCTCCTGACAGATTGACCCATTTGCACTTAAACAAAGGGACCTTAAAATCATGTCCATAGTCAAGTTCCCATATGTCCATTATGTAACCATAATATGTGTCCTTTCCCCTCTCGGTTGCTGCATCAAAGCGGACACCGCTGTTTTGGTTGGTGCTCTTTTGATCTTGGGCGATCGTGTAAAATGTATTCCCATTTATCTCGTATCCTTTGTAAGTCAATACAGTCGAAGATGGTCCCCTGGACAATGAGTACAACTCATCACAAACAGTGGTGTCACCTCTGAGACGTGTTTCCAACCAACTGCTGAAAGTCCTGATGTGTTCACATGTAATCCAGTCGTCACACTGCTCCGGGTGTTTGGAGCGCAGACTGTTCTTGTGTTCATCGACATACGGGGTCACCAAGGTAGAGTTCTGTAGAACTGTGTAGTGTGCTTCAGACCAAGAATATCCGTCCCTGCATATTATTGAGTTCCCCCCTCCAAGCGTGCCTTTTCCAGTCAGTCTCCCCTCATACCGCGATTTAGGGAGACCTATCTTCTTAAGGCCAGGAATGAAGTCAACACAAAACCCAATGACATCCTCTGTTTGATGGCCCATGGAGATGCTTCCTTCTGGCCTAGCGCGGTTACAGACATATTTCTTTAGGACTCCCATGAACCTCTCAAAGGGGAACATATTGTGTAGAAATACGGGCCCCAGAATGACAATCTCGTCGACTAGATGAACTAGGACGTGCGTCATGATATTGAAGAAGGATGGTGGGAACACCAGCTCGAAACTGACAAGACATTGCGCCACATCACTCCTTAGCCTTGGTATGATTTCTGGATCGATCACCTTCTGAGAGATTGCATTGAGGAATGCACATAGCTTCACAATGGCTAATCGGACGTTTTCCGGTAGAAGCCCCCTCAATGCAACCGGAAGCAGTTGCCTCATAATCACGTGGCAGTCATGAGACTTTAGGTTCTGGAACTTTTTCTCTGGCATATTTATTATTCCCTTCATATTCGACGAGAAGCCAGTCGGGACCTTCATACTGAGCAGGCATTCAAAGAAGATTTTTTTCTCATCTTTCGTAAGAGCGTAGCTGGCAGGACCTTCATACTGCTTCGGAGGCATGCCGTCTTTTTCGTGCAAACGTTGCAGGTCCTCCCGTGCCTCAGGTGTATCTTTTGTCTCCCATACACGCCCAAGAAGCCTAGCAGGTTCACGCAAAGGTTCTTCGTCACGTGCATCACGTCGATTGAAGAGCGGACCTCTAGCTCTTTCCAGTAGGGTAGGTCCCAAAATATAGATTTCTTCTTCCACATGGGTGCGTGTCCCTCAACGTCATTCGGAACAGCTAGTCCGCCGGGACCCTTTCCAAAGATTACGTGTAAATCATTGACCATAGGAAGTACGTGATCACCGGTACGCATGGCGGGCTTCTTCCGGTGATCTGCCTCGCCTTTGAAATGCTTGCCTTTCTTTCGACATTGATGGTTGGTCGGAAGAAATCGACGATGGCCCAGGTACACATTCTTCCTGCTTTTGTCCAGGTATATACTTTCAGTGTCATCTAAACAGTGCGTGCATGCGTGGTATCCCTTGTTTGTCTGTCCTGAAAGGTTACTGAGAGCGGGCCAATCGTTGATGGTTACAAACAGCAACGCGTGCAGGTTAAATTCCTCCTGTTTGTGCTCATCCCACGGACGTACACCGTTTCCATTCCACAACTGTAAAAGTTCTTCAACTAATGGCCTTAGGTACACATCAATGTCGTTGCCGGGTTGCTTAGGGCCTTGGATGAGAACTGGCATCATAATGAACTTCCGCTTCATGCACATCCAAGGAGGAAGGTTATGTAAGTTTTTTGTTCATATATAGAAAGTTTTTATATATGACAATGGATATATATTCGATATATATGAGAAATGATGATCCACATGGAAAAGTTTTATATATGCAAAAGTTACAATTTTAGAAAAGTTTTATATATCTAGCTAGGAAGGGAAGAAGAAGAAAAAGAAGGATAGGAAAGAAGAAAATAAGAAGAGGAAAGAAAGAAGAAGAGGAGAGGAAGAAGAGGAGAAATAAATAAGAAGAGGAAAAAAGAAGAAAAAGAAGAGGAGAAGAAGAATGGAATAGAGGAGAAGAAAACATAGAAAATATTCTATTTTTTCTTCTTCTCCTCTATTCCTTTCTTCTTCTCCTCTTTTTTTTCTTCCTTTTTTTCTTCAATCCTCTCCTCTGTTCCTTTCTTCTTCTCCTCTTTTTATTTCTTCTTCGTCTTCTTATGTTTTATCGGGTCTGTCGTCATCGATATATACCCCTCCCGATAACTTCAACACGAGGGGGGATA
>NC_057811.1:19618180-19628461 GCF_018294505.1 Triticum aestivum
TAACTTCAACACAAGGGGGGATAACTTCAACATGAGGGGGGGGGGTCGATATACCCCCTCCTCGATAACATTATTTTCACGTGTATGTATGTCGTCGTTGTCGATATAACCCCCTCCCGATAACTTCAACACGTGGGGGAGGGGTCGATATACCCCCTCCCCGATAACATTATTTTCCCATGTATGTATATCATCGTTGTCGATATATATAACTCCCTCCCAGATAACTTCGACATGATGGACGGTCGATATGTATACCCCCTCTCGACCGTGATAACTTATACCACGGGAGCACCCCCCCCGGCCCTCTCGCTCGACCAAAACTCTCGAGGACACCCAAACCCTAGAAAAAAACGATGTCGGTCTCCTACCCCATCCCGCCGCGCCCCTACCCTTGAAGCGTTGCCTAGGCCACCCCAAACCCGGAATAAGCTAGGTCTACGTTTGCACTAATATATCCACCTGCTGTCATGTTTGTGTAATAATTGCCATGTTGTAATATTTGCAGAAACAATGGAGCACGGACGAGATGAGCAAGCAGAAGAGGTGTTGGGGGACATAATCTTAGCCGGAGGTGATATCTTGTCGTATCTTAACGACAATGATGGTCTGGAAGAACAGGGTGAAGAAGCAGGCTACGGTGATCGAAGAGTGGAGGAGGAAAGACATGATTATGATGGCTCCGGTGACCCAATGCTGGTGCAAGAAGGAGCTCGTGGTGACGGCTCCGGTGACCGAACAGAGTCCGGCCAGGTAAATATATTAGTTAAGCCTGTGCTGACTAGCTAATTGATGCATTCATTGTTTTGGTATGTACACATATTAATTAACACTCGTCTTTCTTCTTTTTTCTAGCCCTCCGGATCGAGCACAACTGCGGTAAAGAGACGAGGCCCGAAGAGAAAGTTGCGCTCGGATGAAAGGTTTGAGATCACAGCAATCGCGCGCGATGGCCAACCGATTGAACCCCTCCGGACAAAGGATGCTTTTGCTGCTCAGTGCGGGGTTCTGGTTAGGGACAACATCCCGATCAGCATCCACCAATGGTATAAGCCTAAGAAGGAAGACCCTGAGGTGTCTTATGTCAATGATATGCAGAAAGATGATCTTTGGACTGAGCTGAAGGCAAATTTCACCCTACCGCCAGAGGAGGATCCGGAGAAGCCAGTTATAGAGCAATTAATCAAGTCTCATGCTCTTAAGAAGATGGCAGACCTATTCAGGAGCTGGAAGAACTCGCTGAAAACGTTTGTCGACAAAGAAGAGACACCAGAATTCATCGGCCGGTATGAGAAGATCAGAGATCACTGGCCCGCATTTGTGGCCCACAAGACATCGGAAAAGAGTAAGAAGATGTCAGCGACAAACAAGAAGAATGCTGCGAAGAAGAAGCTTCACCATCGCACGGGGTCAGGTGGCTACCTCAAAGCCCGGCCTAAGTGGACCAAGTCTGAGAGGGATCTGCTTGATAAAGGGATCGAACCAGAGACAATGAACTGGCCAGACCGTTGCCGGACTTGGTTCTTCGGGGCTGGCGGAACCTTGGACCCTGTATCAGGGAGGTGTCGTTGGACGGACGAGCAACTTGCAATACCCGTCAAGAAGCTTAAGCACTATATCGATGCAGCGCAGCAAGGGACGTTCGTTCTAGACAGAGAGAACGACGAGCTCACAATGGCCCTCGGGAATCCTGAGCACCCTGGACGGACACGAGGCACGCCAGGCTCCGTTCCGTGGAAGGCTGGTTTTCCGGACGCGGGCGGTTACAAAACCCAGGAGAGGAGGAAAAAAGTGGAGCAGATCCAAATTCAGAAGCTGCACGAAAGGGTTCAAGCGCTAGAGGAACGAGACGGCAATCGAGATGCCGAAACTGCCCCCGAAGCTACACCGCCATCTCAGCGGAGAAGCAGCGTGGCTTCCACCGAGCTGCCTCAGCTGGAGCATGCGGCTCCTGCTAGCTACCCCATGGATGCTATCACGGAGTCTCAACATTGCCACCTTATGGTGGAATGGCAGAACTTGAAAGTCAAGGCGGCTGTTGGCTCTGTTTTACCTACTGAACCCGGCACAACCTACCACTGCCGGCCGATTCCAGAAGGATATGCTAGGGTGATGGTGGATGAAATAACGGAGGGATTTGAGGACCTCCAGCTTGACCACCCTACCGGTGAAGGGGAGACTCCGCTGGGTTTAGCTCTGAAGACTCCATGCCTATGGCGGAAGGAGCTCATCAAGCTTCCGAACTGGACGGCTCCGGCGAGTAAGGGCACTCCGCCTCCTCCTCCGCCTCCTCCTCCGGCGAGTGATCAGGGCACATAGCCTCCTTCTCCGACGCGTGGCAGCACTCCACCTCATTCTCCGCCAGCGCCGGCGCGCCAGAGCAGCCAGCCTCCTCCTTCTCCGCCTCGTCAGCAAGGGCGGAAGAGACCCGCCGCCGCTGCGGCTGCTCCGGCGCGTCGTAGTCCTTCTCCTCCGCCTCGTAAGCAAGGAAAGAAAACAGCTGCAGCCGCTCCGTCTGCTCTGCCGGCGACTAGCAGTACAGCTGCCAGAGGCGGGAGGTAATACAGAATCGGTCCTTCTCTGAAGACTCCAGAGAAGTTACCATATGAGAGGACCGAGGAGGAGAACGCGAAGATCGTGCGAGCCGAAGTGAAGAACTTCTTTGAAGGGGTGAAAGCAAAGAAACATCCACCTCCGGAGGAGAAGGTAGATCCGATGAAAGCAAAGCGCACTCTGGCTGCCCAGACAAAACCACCAAAGTCTCCGCCAAAAGGCAACTATGAGCGCGTTCTTGCAAAGACATATGCCGAAGCGGAGCGGTCGGGAAGTACTGTCAGTGATAAAAGGATGAAAGAACGACGAGCTGGGAAAAAAATTGCCCAGCTCGGCGAACAAGCGAACCAATCGTGCCCCCCGCTCAAGGTGTCAAAAGACATCGTCGCTAGATCCGAGTATGGTGCCCGGTTATAGCAATCTTGGAGATTACCTGCCCGACGATGTACATTATGAAATCATGGAGGTGGACGAACACAAATACCATTACGGGAAGCCTCTCGTCAAAGATGTCAGATCTCTAAGCACGATGATGCGAAGACTACATGATTGGTACATGAAAACCTGCAGATAGTCTGATGGGATGAGTACTTTGACGCTGAGAGTTAAACCGGAGCATGACCTCGTTGGAATTGAACTGCTGAATGTTCCATTTGAGGATTCCTTCCGGTTTTACAATCAAAAGGCCCTCGATAAAACAACGATCACTTGCTACTGTCTGTAAGTAGTACTACTTATGTCATTAAGTCTCTCTATATAGGTCAGCTCTTTCATTGCATGTATTTATACTTATCCTCACTATATTATGCAGATTGAAGATCGCCGAATTGAAGAAAAGACAAATCGGTGATATTGGGTTCATTAACACAAATCTCATAGATGCATATACGGTTGAAAAACATCCCAAAGAAGCCGAGGCCAACTTGCTACAATTGTTAGTATTAAATCAAAACAAAGATATAATACTCTTTCCTTACAACCGGGACCAAAGGCCCTCCTGCCTGGGCTCCCCGCACCGGCCACGTGGACGGCCTTTAGTCCCGGTTCGTGTAAGAACCGGGACTAAAGGGCTAGGGCATTAGTAACGACCCTTTAGTCCCGGTTCCAGAACGGGGACTAAAGGCCCTTATGAACCGGGGTAAAAGCCCCTTTTCCTACTAGTGAACTGTTCATTCTGATACACATCACTAGACTCATCTGCAAGTATTGGAAAATTACAACCATCAAGTTCTTCAATGACTAGTTTAGTAGTCTCTTGTGCACAACATTTTATCACCTCTTGTTGTATATCATGGTGAGTCATCTTGCAGTTCCATGGAGCATTCTTGAGAACAACCTTGTCAACCTCTTCAAAATTTCCTGCTAGCCAATTTAGAAGCTCAAGCAAATCTCCTTTATTTATTGAGTCTTCACTTTCATCATGTCCTCTAAATGCCAAGCCTTGGTGCAACAGAAATCTCACACACTTGAGTGTCCATGTCAAACGTTGTTTATACAAAGCCTTGTATTGTGAGGTGTTGGAAGCAATAGACTCCCGAATTGATGTTTGTGGTGTTGTGAACATATCATACTTCTCTTGAGCTTCAGCGTGAGCACTACTTACATCACCAACATGCCTTGTCAATCTTGCTTTCATGTTCCAGTTTCTAAACCCACCCTTAACACATGAATCTCCACCGGGGCTTTTTGTTTTATCCTTGAACAGATAGCAAACAAAGCAGAAAGCAGCCTCTTTGTCCACACTATACTCAAGCCACTTGTAATCCTTAAACCAATAAGGACAAAAGCGACGTTGTAATCCACTTATGTCTCTGTACTCAAAATTATGTTTCTTTGGTTGACATGGCCCCAACTCGATGTATCTCCTTCTAACTTTATCCTGGTCATTGACATGTACCTAGAGATGGGGATCCGTTTCCTGGGAACTGGCTCAAGTGCTTCCAAATCTACTTCAAATTGAACTTCATCATTTGCTTTATCATCTTCTACAATTGGGGCTGGGGAGCCACTCTCAGGTTCTGTGTGACTATCATCCGGTTCATATGCTTGCACTAGTGCCAGTTGCAGATTGCTCTCAATAGTAGGAGGAATGCTGCTGCTCTCAACTTCAACATCAGGAGGATTTGGTGTAGATGTGGAAGTTCTTTTATTTGCCTTTGAAGCTCTTTCCCACAATGCAACAATGCTAACACCCTTCTTCTTCATCTATAATACAAGATCAGAAAAAGATAGATTAGCAATCTACCAAAATATACACTCTGAAAATTGGTAGGTGAAAATATCAAAATTTCAATCTAGCAACCTGGTCGTTCCACCAAACTAGATGTACTAGCAGTACTGTGTACTAGGAAGAAGCAAACAACCTGCTCTGCTGGTCGCTCCAGCAAACTACATTAAAATAGCAAAACTGCAGTCTAGCAAACTAGTGCCCAGATACTAAACTAGGAACTGGCTGGCCTTAAGAACGATTGCCGATTTGCTATTTGTCCGGATACTAAACGCCAGCAAAGTAGTACTCGTTTTAATCTGTAGTTCTGTACGCTATAGGAACTGCCGAACTGGCTGGGGGCTGGCCTTCTTTCTTTCTTAGGAGAAGAGATAAAGAGAACTAGAGAGAGAAGACATGGACAAGGAGAACAGAACCTGGACGCTCGTCGGACGCCGGCCGGCGGCGGCTCCGCTTGCCGCTGCTCGCCGCCGCCGCAGCAGCAGCAGGCGCTAGCTAGGTTAGGTTGGGGAACGAACGACCGAATGGGGACTGGGGAATGGATTCGGGTCGAGGTCGAACGAATTAGCGAAGGAAAACGATCAAATTCAACCGGATGATTTTCGGCCAGTGCTAGGCGTCATCCGGCTGATGCGAGGTAATTGTAAACCGCCTCGCGAGCCGTTGGATGAGCCGTCGCGTGGCCGTCAGATTGCCCCATGTGGTCAACACAGAAAAATCGCACGAAGCAGCTCGCCATCAAATCCCACCGTGCCTCCTCTACAGTGAACACAACAATGGTGCTCGCCATCAATCCCACCTCACCGTGGCGCCTGCGTCGGCGACCTCACAGTACCGGAGCCACCGGCAGAGCTCCAACGCAGCCGCACCGGAGACGATGGAAAACAAGCTCAACGCAATGCCGACGACCACCGGGGAAGCTCCACTGCAGATCCATCGCAGCACCGCGGCACGAAAAAAAAGCTCCGGCGCAGCACCGCCGGCGTCCCGGCGAAGCTCCATTGCCGCCCCCGCCGTGCTCCATTGCAGCCGCGGCGGAGCTTCATTGCAGCCACCGGTGCGCGGGGTTCCGACGAAGCTCCATTGCAGCCAACGCGGAGCTCCATTGCAGCCACCGGCGCGCGGCGTTCCGACGAAGATCCATTGCATCCCCGGCCGCGCTCCACTGCAGCCGCGGCGGAGCTCCATTGCAGCTGGCGTGGTCCATTGCAGCCCCCTGGCACGCTCCATTGCAACGCGGCCGGCGGCGGCGGGAGCTGCAATGCAGCTCCGGTGGCACTTCAATACAACCGCGGCGAAGCTTCATTGCAGCTCCGGCGTGCTTCAATGCAGCTCAGGCGCGCAGCTTCCGATGTTGAATCACAGCACCGGCAGTCCCCCGGCGATGCTTCATCGAGAAATCCGGCGAGCCCCCAACTGCAGCATCCCGCCACTCGCTTGAAGCACAACAGAGCTCCAGTGGTCCTCTGTCGCGACAACGGCGGCGGCCCGATATTGCGCAGCTCTTCTCCTCAGCCTCCCGTTTCAGCATGTGTGGTGACGGGCGACTGCCACGCAACACCATGGTCGCCAGCAGCTCCGGCGGCCGCTGCCACACAGCCCCGCGGGATCTCGCAGCGGTGCCCCTTGTAGCGGCAGCTCCGGCGGCAAGGTCTCCATTGCAACACCAAGTGCTGCATCGTAGCTCGGAGAGCCACCGGCGACCGCTGCATCGCGGCACCTCCAGTAGCCGCCGTCGCCTATGCAGGCGAGGGGAGGCCGCCCTTTTGCTATGCAGCAGCAGGTAGGAGCAGCCGTGGCCGTCAGCTTGGAGGCATTGCAGCAGCGGTGCAGACGAACGAGAAAAGCAGAAGCTGGCAGTAGCGGTGGCTGTCAGCTTGCCGGCGTTGGTCCTGATCTGAAGGAAAGAGAAAGCAGAGGAGAGAGAGGTCTGCGGGAGGGGAAAACCGAGTGAGGAAGATGGAGAAGATGGGAGAGGAGATGTGCGGCTGTGTGCGTCGCTGTGGAGATAAGGGAGAGGAATAAAGCGGCGCGTGGGGCCAGCTGGGACGCGTGTCGATCGCTCCAGGCGGCTTGCTTTCGCCAGCTCGCTCGTGCGCTACACCGGGTCCGTGGGATCTCTCGCGATCGGACGCTGCGCGAGGAGATTTACGCGAGCGAGAAAATCAGTCGGTTGGAAGGAAGCGTTTTCCATGATTTTCCGGTCGCGTCAACCACGCGCTGCGGATGCCACGCGTCCTGTTGCGGGTCCGCCTACCTGCTAACCCTATCTCCTCATCCTTTCGAGAGCTAACGGGAACTGCTCGAGTTTTCCACCAAGATCGATCCCCTTTTCTCGTCACCCACACATCCCGCGCCATTGCCTGCTGCGTCCACCATGGCTCCATCCCGCTGCTGTGCCAGACCACAAGCCGGAGCTGCCGCCGCCGGGATGTGTCCGCCATGGCTGCTGCGCGAGATCACACGCCGGTGCTGCTGGCGCTGCGTCGCGGTGACCGTCGACTGTCGGTGGCTGCAGTGCAGCCCTCGCCGTTTGATTCGGACGGTGCTGCGACCCAACAGCCGAGGGTGCCATCAGTGCTGCGAGGAAACACTCCTCGTCGGCGCCGGTGTTGCAATGCAGAGCTTGTTGACGTCGCCGGCGGCTGCTATGCAGCACTAGTGAACGCTGCGCTGCCACGCGGCTGTGATGCAGCGTTCGTCGCTGCCGCCGGCGCTGGGATGTGGCGGCCGTCGTCGGCTGCCGGTGCTGCAACGCAGCCTCGCCGACGCTGCGCTGCTATGCGGTTGCGATGCAGCGTCCGCTGCTGCTGCCGGCGCCGAGACGTGGCGGCCGTCGTTGGCTGCCCCGCTGCTATGCAGCACTTTGCGACGCGCTGCTATGCGTCACGTCGGCAGTTTGCCGATGTAGCGTTGAACGGTGCTGCCGGTGCTCTGAGGCGAAGGTTTGTCGTCGGCTGCCGGCGCTGCTATGCAACACTGTGACGCTGCTGCTATGCGGCCCGTCGACGGTTGACAGTGGTCCGGGGGATTTTTGGTATGCAGCACTCTGGCTGCGATGCAGGTCAGATGGGCCAGGCGCCATGGTGCTAGCCCCAACGTATGCCGCTGCTGTGAAGGAGCGTCAACGACGGCGTTGCTGCAATACAAGGCCGCTCCAACGGAGGGACAAGGAATACCACAGGGACTTCATGTGCATGATTGAACGGCTACTGGTGGGCTGATCGGACGGCTACAGACCCGACTGATTTCCACGGGAAATTAGTCGGATGATTTGTAGCAGCCGCCAACTTAAAACCGGAAGATGCCCCTCCCGCGGCATAGTTTCCTCCAAATCAAAGGTAGATCACGGCAAAACCCACGCATGCACGACTCTCGTGGGATCCCTACGCTAATATCTCTCGATCCCTTCCATCTATACCTCCTAAAATCTTTCTCGATCCTTCCATCTATACGTCCAAAAATCTCTCGTTCTGTTAGTACTGGTGTATATACATCCGATCAGTCGACAGCGGCTGCTTTCCATTGGGTTTCCAATTGCCTACAACCCCACGTACGACCGCTCCATCTGATCCGACGTGAAAAGCTTTCGATGGCCCCGTGCACAATCGCTGATGTGCTCTGTTGTTACTAGGCGGCTGTTGCGCGGGACCTCTCCCTCCGTCATGATCCTTGCATCCCGTCCGCCATGTTGTCCGGTCTCGCCCTCAACGTCCGTCTGCTGCACCATCCCATGTCCTTAGTGCCCCTCCGCCGGTCCGCCCATTCGCCACGATCTTCCTCCATTGTCCAAAAGAATTGGCACCAAGCGAGCATCAATCACGGCACGGGTTGCCCGGCAGGATGAGGGAGCACGGTGAGATCTAACCATTGACGCCCCCAAGGTCGAGCTGTTCCAGTAGAAGAAGAAGGTGCATCGGACTGACATGGTGGTGTGCTTCGCCCACGATGAACACGCGTCTGGGCAAGTTGAGCTGCGGGACGTCGCGCTGACAACTAGCATGGCCAGCAACATGAGGTACTGGTGCAACATCCACACCATGTACGGGTATATGCTAGAAGAATACTATGGTCTGAAGCATGTCATAGCTGTTGTTGTGTTGGTGTAATCTTCCAGATCTCGCCGGACGAGAAGGCAGTTATTTTCATGCCCAGGTGTTAATGGATTTATTAGGCACCCCATGCTTGATGATTCCTTTTTTTTGCGGGGCTTGATGATTCCTTTAAAGGTAGGTTGCTTTGTCAATTATTATTTTGGCCATGAATCCATGATGTATCAATTAACTGGCTTTCCATCTCCCTACAATGTGTGAGATAATAGCAAATATTTGCTTGATTTGTGTGAGATAATACAGAAAGCTAAAAATGACATGACAAAATAACATAATTCAATCCACTCTTCTTGCCAAATCGTACAGATCAACTAGGTGCACAACATGATTTGATGTTGGTTTTGTTTACATTTCTTCTGATTACTATTAACATTTATCGTGATCACTAAATAGCAAAAAATCAAAGCATATATGAGGTCAAAGATGATTGCTATTTGGACAGATAAAGACGATTGCTACAGTACCCCGCAAAAAGAAAAGAAAAAAACACTTCAAGCGCCAATGGGCTGGCCGCCCGCGCTGCAGTTGGACGCAGCAAGCGTCAAATAGGCACCAAACGCCATTTTCTTCTTTGCGTCATCATTTCCAACCTCTTAGTAGCAAACTGGATTTACGTACCATGCACGTCTGCGTGGTTTCTTGGTACAGCTGCCAATCCCCTAATTTCATTACGTAGCATGCACGGTTCCGAGCGCTAGCAAGTAGCGCGCACCTCCAAGCTCCAGCTGCCTTCTATATATACGTCTCTCTACTGGAGTTCACAATTCCACATCACATTACGCCATGGATGCGCCGGCCGCCTGCGAGATCGAGCGCCTGCCGGAGGACCTCCTGATGCACGTGATATCGCTCACGTCGCCGGCGGACGCCTTCCATGCCACCGCCGTGTCCCGGGCCTTCCACGCCGCAGCCGACTCAGACACCGTCTGGTCCCACCTCCTGCCGTGCGACCTCCCGCAGTTCGGCAAGAGGGAGCTCCCCCGCAAGCCGCCGTCGGCCAAGAAAGGGATGTTCCGGCGCCTCTCCGACGAACCAGCCCTCCTCCCGGGCAAGTATGTGGTACGTGCGTACTCCTCGCATGCGATTCTTCAGCTCGACTAGCTTGCCGCCTTGAATACCTTTTTTTGTGTGTGTTCCTACGTACGCACGTTGCAGCGCATGCAGCTGGACAAGGCCACCGGCGCCAAGTGCTTCACGTTTTCGGCCAGCGCGCTACAAATCACCCAAGCTAATGATGCACACACGCCCTTGATACGTGTAGGTTCAGTGCCGGGCTACAGCAAAAGAGGCAAAAGGTTCGAGCAGTTCCCAACTTTGTTTACTGCTCCCTCCATCCCAAAATAAGTATCTCAATCTTAGTACAACTTTGTACTAAAGTTAGTATATGAA
>NC_057811.1:19628822-19635185 GCF_018294505.1 Triticum aestivum
AAAAAAAGAGACACTGATTTAATAATTTTAGTAGTAATTCAGTTTTAATCAAAGTTTTGCCATAGTTCTTTATTTAAAACTTTTATTTTAATTAATTAGTGGCTCTTGCACCTTTTACCGTTACATAACCACCACAATTTAATCACATGCATATGTTTCTATGTACGTTTTCGACAGGTTCTCACAAGCAGCTGAAATCGGCCATGTTAATATACTCGAGATATGTGCCAAGATACAGAGAAGCATGCTCTCTCAAAACACAACCTATGTGGCATACATGGTGTTCAAGCTAGGACCCAGATTTTACAGCTTCAATTTCCCGTTTCAAGAAGCCTCATTTGGTGTTGTTGGGAGCCGGTCGATCCAGCAGGTTTGCCTGCAAGGCTATGTCAAGGACGGTGATGGAGCCGATGTTCCACCTCGGAAACACATTGTGCCAAGTTCTTATAGTATATATAATCATGACGCGGTTCCTCCTCAAAAGAACGTTGTTTTCCCACGTAAGAAAGCCGATGGTTGGATGGAGGTGGAGCTTGGTGAGTTCCATAATGAGGGAGGTGACGGTAAGGTCTCCATCAGCTTGACCGAGACAACAAAACCCAAGAGTGGCCTTATTGTCTGGGGCATTGTGATAAGAAGTAAGCAACAAAGAAAAAAAAAGTAAGCAAAAATAGTCCATGTAGGAGCTAGAAAGGAGAATTTATTGGACAACTTTTTGTTACATAGAATGAGGCCAAAACTCTAAGGCTACATGTGGTCTTATTTCCCTATTTCCTTCAAAATTTTATTCTGAATGTAGTCAAATGTATTTTTTATAGGAAATAAGTAGGAGATAAAGAGCTATGCCTTTATGAGTTCGGTTATAAGAGAGGAATAAGACCGATTCATTACAAAACAAAACCGTGTTAAAGAACATATTTAATATTTCCGTGACAGCGGCGGAGCGTGAACCATAACTTTTTTATGTAATATAACCTTTTTAATTTAGATATAAAGGCGTGAACCATAACTTTTTTTAGCACTTCGTGAACCATAACTAAGCCCGAGCCAGTTGGACCAGAGTTACAAAAACGGGCCAAATAGCAAAAAACAAGTGACAGGCTCTGCATAAAGCGCGGCGACTATATTTTGCATTAAGCGAGTGGGTAGAAAGTCTCGCTGAAGGTTTCGATGATAATTGGGCCGGCCCATTCGCGTAGGCATACTTAAATCTCTACTACTTAAAAAGAATGTAACATTCCCATTTGACCTTTCTTCCTACCACCCCTTCGTCCAACCTTTCATGTATATGATAATCAATCACCTTAATTTACTTACCTTCTGAACCAATTCTACTTTAATTTCCTTACCAAACTACTAATCAAAATATAACGTAATTCACGGTCATAATTTGATGAACATTTATTTACACAATCGCATTATTATTGACAGGTAAACCACAAGCTAACATACTAGAATATTTATATCCCATTGCAATGCACAGGCATTGTTCTAGTAAGACATATAATAATTTTTTTGGGCCAAATCTTTGGTATTTACATGAATACACGTGAATACCGCTGCCACGGCCACTGATGCTGCCTTACTTCGTTTTAGCTGCTATACACACCAAACCTCATTTCCTTTTTCTTTTGAGGTGATGCACATCGAGTTTTAATTGCTATAAAAGTTCGCGCGAAAGGTTCAGGTTTATCATTTCCTCATGTGTGACATACATCTGTTTTGCACTTAATGAAAATGCTACTCTGGTTGTAAATGTACTGAGAGACGGACAGGTTAGCACTGTCACTCAGTATATCACTGAAAAATGAACATAGAACATCTCCGGAAGTTGGAAAGCATTGAGGCAGAACCAGTTCATTCTTAATGTTTTTTTTCTTCTAATGTTCATTGTTTTGGATATAGCTCACCATTCATGCCGAACAGTAGTTCATTCTTCAGGTGTTGACTATATATCCCTAAATATATAGACTAACTATATATATCCCTAAATATATAGACTAATAAGATTATAAACATGCCCCGTTCTAGTTGTTTTGAAGAAGCAGAGTAATATCTTTCATAAAACAAAATCAGCAGCTAACACTCAATGGAAACTATAGTTCCTGGATATGTTGTTCCCAGGTGGACAGCAGCTGCAGGCCATCCTTAAACAAAACGCCCATATTTTTTGCTCAGTTCAATTGTATCACTCTAGTATGTAATCTCAAATCGGACATTAACTAGACTAAATTGCAACTACTCCATGGTACATGCACTATGTAACTTTAGAAGAGGACTCCAGAGGTGGAGGTTTCTTCATCGTTCCAATCAAATTCCCAATGCATCTCATCCCCCGAGAAATTGCACTATCTGACTAGTGACGCTCATCATCCTCATCATTGTAGCCCAGACATCAGTGAATGGACATGGTGTGTGGCCCAGACATCATGCTTGGCCATGCATTCTCCCTCTAGCAACTAAGCGCGATTCTACTATACAAGGTGGTTATTTATAGAAGATTGGTGAATGGACATTGTGTGTGGCCTAGAAATCAGTCCTTCACCCAACTTCACATGGCAGTTGTTATCGCCATTTATTTCTGACATTTATTCCGACAGCAGGGGATGTAATTGTTGAAGAACTTTTGTAACACCCTGATAATCATGCTACAGTAAACTCCTTCTAATAACTGCCAAGTCATCACAATTATTTTGCTAATCATCACTTTGTTCCAAATCAAAACCAAATTCAAATTCAAATAAGGTCAAATAAGTTATTTCTTCAAACAGTAAAACTAAAATGTTCGCAGTATTCCACAAATTCTCTAGATCATTGTCATCTTGAAACCGACCTTACTTGACTCACCAAATAATCCCTAGTAATTATAAAGTGGTCCAACACAAAACAAAAATGGCCTTTTCGAATTAAACAAATATTGAAAGCTTTCCAATTTACCCCCAACCTTCTATCCACCCTTAATGTATGGCCTAGTATTTATGTGCCAAATACCATGTTGAAGAAAAGTCATTTACTAATTATAATAGGTTGCAGAACAATAACTAAAAAGCAAAACAGAAAACAATAAAAAAAAGGGAAAAGGCTGCCATGTGCACTGCAGCCCACTGCTATAGTGCACAGCCCAGCCCACCTCCATGTCTACCCCTTCCTCTCCCTGTTCACCTCGTGCGCTGGCCGCAGCGCGCCCGTACACGCCGCCGATGGACACGCGGTGTCCATCTGCCACTTCCCGACGCCCTCAGGTCGCCGGCCACCCCTCCCTGGTGCTAACCGAAACCCTAGCACCCCAAATCCCCTCTCCCTCGCTCGATTTCTTCACCCCAAGCTCGTCCGCCCGCTGCAGTCATCGTGTCATCGCCGTTGCCGTGACCTCGTCCGCTCCCTCGCCTCGTCTTCATGTCGGGAAGCACCACCGCCACCTGCTTCGCCTCCCTCGCCACTGGATCGGAGCCGGGAAGCCTCTACGCCGACGCCCACGTTCGTTCCCTCCATCGGCATCGGCCTCGGCCACCAGTCCGACATACTGCTCCGTCGCATCCCCGACCCCCCTCGACCTCGACTTCCCCTCGGCCCTGCGCCCCAGTGAGGCCCTTCGTCGACCCCCCCCCTCTTCCCCTTCTAGTTCTCGCGCCGTAGATTGCCGCGATGAGCTCACCATGAACATGCAGTCACCGCACCTCTGCCTCGCACATGACTGCGCCCTGACCACCAATGGGCTCCACTCACCATGAGCCCAGGTCGCGTCCGCGCGCCTTGGCTGCCCCTGGCCATGCCCTGTCGCGTCCTTCCGTGCGCTGGCCATGCCAGCTCGTTGTTCGCTGCCGCCCGCTACTGCCGCCGGCCCCGCCCTCTGTATACCCCCACGCGCGCGTGGTCATCACCGCTCGGCCGCTCGTGAGCTGCGCCGCCCGCCGTAGCTCCCGGCGTTCCTCCGCCCCCTGCTGCGCGCTAGCCGCCGGCTCCCACTCTTCCGCTGCTGCTGCCTCCCTCCCGCGCCGGCGCTCTGCTCCTGCACCAGCGCCGGATGACCCACACTCGCCGCCCGCCTTTGTACGCCACGCCACTACTGCCCCCCCCGGTCGCACGCCCCTGCCACCGCCGCCGGCCGCTTGCCTCGCCCGCGCCGGCTCCAGCCGCTGCTGCTCCGGGGAGCCCCTCCGCAGTGGCTCCCCCGAGCCCGTCCGCCATGGCCAGAGGCCACCGCCGTTAACAGCAGGCCTAACCAGCCTTTAAAACTAATCCCCCACTCACCCACTAACAAATGGGCCCTACCACTAACTAAATGGATTTAGATTTAACTGCAAAGTTAATGGTCACTGTCAACTGGACCCATCACTTAGTTAACCCCCTGTTTAAAGTTAATCTTTAAATTTACCCTACTACCTATGACATGTGGGACCTTGTGCACTGACTTGTGGATAAGGTTGACTAGGTGTACTGCTGACTCATCAGCTATGCCCCACTGCCAGCCACATGTATGCATTGCTGGGTACACTTCTGTGTTCCTCTAGCAATTTAAGTTTAATGAATTTAGATATTAACAATAAACCAGGAAATTCAGAATAAAAATAAAACTTCAAAAAATCATATAAAATAAACCTTTTCTTTGATGAAAATACTCTGTACATGGTAGTTGCTGAGAACGACGAGACAAATTTGAATGCACAGTCTGTTTGTCAGCCACGCGTCCCTAGCATAGCGAACATGCAACCGTCCCCCTCCGGTTCGACTGTCCGAAAACGTCAAACACCGGGAAAACTTTCCCAGATGTTTTCCCCTCTTCGCCTGTAGCACCTACTACCGTGTTAGGGCACACCTAGCACCGCTTAATGTCATGTCATGCATCTGTTTGCATTGTATTCATTGTTTCTCCCCCCTCTTCTCTCCTGTAGACTTCGAGACTGACGCCACTGCTGCCCCGATTGTTGACGACCCCTCCTTCTCGACCGAGCTTCAGGCAAGCAACCCCCCACCTTGATCATCCCGATATCGCCTACTCTTTCCCTCTACTTCTTGCATTAGAGTAGTGTTACTGTTGCATCGGTTTGATCCTATACTGCTGCATAGCCTGTCCTTGTTTCTACTGTTGATTCCTTCACCTGCAATCCTACATGCTTAGTATATATTGCTAGAATTACATCAGTGGCCCTACACTCTTGTTCGTCTGCCATGCTATACTATTGGGCCGTGATCACTCGAGAGGTGGTCACGGGTATATACTATTGAAGGAAATATGCCCTAAAGGCAATAATAAAGTTGTTATTTATATTTCCTTATATAATGATAAATGTTTATTATTCATGCTAGAATTGTATTAACTGGAAACTCAGTACATGTGTGAATACATAGACAAACGGAGTGTCCCTAGTATGCCTCTACTTAACTAGCTCGTTAATCAAAGATGGTTAAGTTTCCTAGCCATAGACATGTGTTGTTATTTGATGAATGGGATCACATCATTAGAGAATGATGTGATGGACAAGACCCATCCGTTAGCTTAGCACTATGATCGTTTAGTTTATTGCTATTGCTTTCTTCATGACTTATACATGTTCCTATGACTATGATATTATGCAACTCCCGAATACCGGAGGAACACTTAGTGTTCTATCAAACGTCACAACGTAACTGGGTGATTATAAAGATGCTCTACAGGTGTCTCCGATGGTGTTTGTTTAGTTGGCATAGATCGAGATTAGGATTTGTCACTCCGATTGTCGGAGAGGTATCTCTGGGCCCTCTCGGTAATGCACATCACTATAATCCTTGCAAGCAATGTGACTAATGGTTTAGTTACGGGATGATGCATTACGGAACGAGTAAAGAGACTGGCCGGTAACGAGATTGAACTAGGTATGGTGATACGGACGATCGAATCTCGGGCAGGTAACATACCGATGACAAAGGGAACAACGTATGTTGTTATGCGGTTTGACTGATAAAGATCTTCGTAGAATATGTAGGAGCCAATATGAGCATCCAGGTTCCGCTATTGTTTATTTACCAGAGATGTGTCTCGGTCATGTCTACGTAGTTCTCGAACCCATAAGGTCCGCACGCTTAACGTTCGATGACGATTTATATTATGAGTTTATGTGATTTGATGACCAAAGGTTGTTCGGAGTCCCCGATGAGATCACGGACATGACGAGGAGTTTCGAAATGGTTGAGACATAAAGATTGATATATTGGAAGGTTATATTCGGACACCGGAATGGTTTCGAAGTGTATCGGGTATTTTCCGGAGTACCGGGGGGGGGGGGTCACCGGAACCCTCCGGGGGTTTATTGGGCCTCATGGGCCTAGTGGTGGAAAAGAGGAGGGAGGCCAAGGAGTGGCGCGCGCCCCCTAGCCCAAACCGAA
>NC_057811.1:19635564-19681338 GCF_018294505.1 Triticum aestivum
CCTCCTCCTTCCCCCTTCTCCTTGTAGGAATATGAAGGGGGGGGGGGGCGAATCCTACTTGGAGTAGGACACCCCCTGGGTGCGCCACCCTTGGCCGGCCTCCTCCTCCCTGCCTCCTTTTTATACGTGGGGAGGGGCACCCTAGAACAAACAAGTTGATCTCTTAGCCGTGTGCGGTGCCCCCCTCCACAGAAACACACCTCGGTCATATCGTCGTAGTGCTTAGGCGAAGCCCTGCGCTGGTAACTTCATCATCACCGTTGTCGGTGTCAAAACTATTGGGGATTGTAGCAGAAATTTAAAACTTTCTACGCATCACCAAGATCAATCTATGGAGTCATCTAGCAACGAGAGAGAGGAGTGCACCTACATACCCTTCTAGATCGCGAGCGGAAGCGTTCAAGAGAATGGGGTTGATGGAGTCGTACTCGTCGTGATCCAAATCACCGATGATCCAAGCGCCGAACGGACGGCACCTCCGTGTTCAACACACGTACAGTTGGGAGAAACGTCTCCTCCTTCTTGATCCAGCAATGGGGAAGGAGAGGTTGATGGAGATCCAGCAGCACGACGGCGTGGTGGTGGAAGCAGCGGGGATCTTGGCTGGGCTTCGCCAAGCTCAGCGAGAGGGAGAGGTGTTACGGGGAAAGAGGGAGGCGCCAGGGGTTTGGGTGCGCAGCCCTCCCTCCCCCCTCTTTATATAGGGGCCCTGGGGGGGGGGGCGCCGGCCCCTAGAGATCCAATCTCAAGGGGGGGGGGCGGCCAAGGGGCGAACATGCCCCCCAAGTCAGGTGGGGCGCCCCCACCCCCAGGGTTTCCAACCCTAGGCGCAGGGGAAGGCCCATGGGGGGCGCACCAGCCCACCAGGGGCTGGTTCCCTTCCCACTTCAGCCATGGGGCCCTCCGGGATAGGTGGCCCCACCCGGTGGACCCCCGGGACCCTTCCGGTGGTCCCAGTACAATACCGGTGACCCCCGAAACTTTCCCGGTGGCCGAAACTGGACTTCCTATATACAAATCTTTACCTCCGGACCATTCTGGAACTCGTGATGTCGGGGATCTCATCCGGGACTCCGAAAAACTTTCGGGTTACCGCATACTAATATCTCTACAACCCTAGCATCAGCGAACCTTAAGTGTGTAGACCCTACGGGTTCGGGAGACACGTAGACATGACCGAGACGACTCTCCGGTCAATAACCAACAGCGGGATCTGGATACCCATGTTGGCTCCCACATGCTCCTCGATGATCTCATCGGATGAACCACGATGTCGAGGATTCAAGTAATCCCGTAAACAATTCCCTTTGTCAATCGGTACGTTACTTTCCGAGATTCGATCGACGGTATCCCAATACCTCGTTCAATCTCGTTACCGACAAGTCACTTTACTCATACCGTAATGCATGATCCCGTGACCAACCACTTGGTCACATTGAGCTCATTATGATGATGAATTACCGAGTGGGCCCAGAGATACCTCTCCGTCATACGGAGTGACAAATCCCAGTCTTGATCTGTGCCAACCCAACAGACACTTTCGGAGATACCTGTAGTGCACCTTTATAGCCACCCAGTTACGTTGTGACGTTTGGTACACCCAAAGCATTCCTACGGTATCCAGGAGTTGCACGATCTCATGGTCTAAGGAAATGATACTTGACATTAGAATAGCTTCAGCAAACGAACTACACGATCTAGTGCTATGCTTAGGATTGGGTCTTGTCCATCACATCATTCTCCTAATGATGTGATCCCGTTATCAATGACATCCAATGTCCATGGTCAGGAAACCGTAACCATCTATTGATCAACGAGCTAGTCAACTAGAGGCTCACTAGGGACATGTTATAGTCTATGCATTCACACATGTATTACGATTTCCGGATAACACATTTAAAGCATGAACAATAGACAATTATCATGAACGGAAATATAATAATAACCATTTTATTATTGCCTCTAGGGCATATTTCCAACAGTCTCCCACTTGCACTAGAGTCAATAATCTAGTTACATTGTGATGAATCGTACACCCATAGAGTTCTGGTGTTGATCATGTTTCGCTCGTGGAAGAGGATCTGCGACATTCAAATCCGTATGCACTTTACAAATATCTATGTCTCCATTTTGAACATTTTCACGAATGGATTTGAAGCGACGCTTGATGTGCCTGGTCTTCTTGTGAAACCTGGGCACCTTGGCAAGGGCAATAGCTCCAGTGTTGTCACAGAAGAGAGTCATCGGCCCCGATGCATTGGGAATAACACCTAGGTCGGCCATGAACTCCTTCATCCAGATTGCTTCATGTGCTGCCTCCGAGGCTGTCATGTACTCCGCTTCACATGTAGATCCCGCCACGACGCTTTGCTTGCAACTGCACCAGCTGACCGCCCCACCATTCAAAATATACACGTATCCGGTTTGTGACTTAGAATCATCCAGATCTGTGTCGAAGGTAGCATCGACGTAACCCTTTACGACGAGCTCTTCGTCACCTCCATAAACGAGAAACATATCCTTAGTCCTTTTCGGGTACTTCAGGATGTTCTTGACCGCTGTCCAGTGTTCCATGCCGGGATTACTTTGGTACCTTCCTACCAAACTTACGGCAAGGTTTACATCAGGTCTGGTACACAGCATAGCATACACAATAGACCCTATGGCCGAGGCATAGGGGATGACACTCATCTTTTCTCTATCTTCTGCCGTGGTCGGGCATTGAGCCGTGCTGAATCTCACACCTTGCAATACAGGCAAGAACCCCTTCTTGGACTGATCCATATTGAACTTCTTCAATATCTTGTCAAGGTATGTGCTTTGTGAAAGACCTATGAGGCGTCTCGATCTATCTCTACAGATCTTGATGCCTAATATGTAAGCAACTTCTCCAAGGTCCTTCATTGAAAAACACTTATTCAAGTAGGCCTTTATACTATCCAAGAATTCTATATCATTTCCCATCAATAGTATGTCATCCACATATAATATGAGAAATGCTACAGAGCTCCCACTCACTTTCTTGTAAACACAGGCTTCTCCATAAGTCTGCGTAAACCCAAACGCTTTGATCATCTCATCAAAATGAATGTTCCAACTCCGAGATGCCTGCACCAGCCCATAGATTGAGCGCCGGAGCTTGCATACTTTGTCAGCATTCTTATGATCGACAAAACCTTCCGGCTGCATCATATACAATTCTTCCTTAAGGAAGCCGTTAAGGAATGCCGTTTTGACGTCCATTTGCCATATTTCATAATCATAGAATGCGGCAATTGCTAACATGATTCGGACGGACTTCAGCTTCGCTACGGGTGAGAAGGTCTCATCATAGTCAACTCCTTGAACTTGTCGATAACCCTTAGCGACAAGTCGAGCTTTATAGATGGTAACATTTCCATCCGCGTCCATCTTCTTCTTAAAGATCCATTTATTTTCTATCGCTCGCTGATAATCGGGCAAGTCTGTCAAAGTCCATACTTTGTTTTCATACATGTATCCTATCTCGGACTGCATGGCTTCAAGCCATTTGTTAGAATCTGGACCCACCATTGCTTCTTCATAGTTCGAAGGTTCACCGTTGTCCAACGACATGATTTCCAGAACAGGGTTGTCATACCACTCTGGTGCGGAACGTGTTCTTGTGGACCTACGAAGTTCAGTCGTAACTTGATCATGATCGTCATCATTAACTTCCTCTCTAGTCGGTGTAGGCACCACAGAAACATTTTCTTGTGCTGTGCTACTTTCTGGTTCGAGAGGGGTCATCTCATCAAGTTCCACTTTCCTCCCACTTACTTCTTTCGAGAGAAACTCTTTCTCCAGAAACGACCCGTTCTTGGCAATGAAGATCTTGCCTTCGGATCTGAGGTAGAAGGTATACCCAATGGTTTCCTTAGGGTATCCTATGAAGACGCATTTTTCCGACTTGGGTTCGAGCTTTTCAGGTTGAAGTTTCTTGACATAAGCATCGCATCCCCAAACTTTAAGAAACGACAGCTTAGGTTTCTTTCCAAACCATAATTCATACGGTGTCGTCTCAACGGATTTCGACGGAGCCCTATTTAAAGTGAATGCGGCAGTCTCTAAAGCATAACCCCAGAATGATAGCGGTAGATCGGTAAGAGACATCATAGATCGCACCATATCCAATAGAGTGCGATTACGACGTTCGGACACACCATTACGCTGAGGTGTTCCAGGCGGCGTGAGTTGTGAAACAATTCCAAATTTCCTTAAGTGTGTGCCAAATTCGTGACTCAAATATTCCCCTCCACGATCTAATCGTAAGAACTTTATTTTTCTGTCAAGTTGATTCTCAACCTCACTCTGAAATTCCTTGAACTTTTCAAAGGTCTCAGACTTGTGTTTCACTAAGTAGACATACCCATATCTACTCAAGTCATCAGTGAGGGTGAGAACATAACGATAGCCACCGCGAGCCTCAACGCTCATTGGACTGCACACATCAGTATGTATGATTTCCAATAAGTTGGTTGCTCGCTCCATTGTTCCGGAGAACGGAGTCTTGGTCATTTTGCCCATGAGGCATGGTTCGCACGTGTTAAATGATTCATAATCAAGAGACTCCAAAAGTCCATCTGCATGGAGTTTCTTCATGCGTTTGACACCAATGTGACCAAGGCGGCAGTGCCACAAGTATGTGGGACTATCATTATCAACCTTACATTTCTTGGCATTCACACTATGAATATGTGTAACATCACGTTCGAGATTCACTAAGAATAAACCATTGACCAGCGGGGCATGACCATAAAACATATCTCTCATATAAATAGAACAACCATTATTCTCGGATTTAAATGAGTAGCCATCTCGCATTAAACGAGATCCAGATACAATGTTCATGCTCAAAGCTGGCACTTAATAACAATTATTGAGGTTTAAAACTAATCCCGTAGGTAAATGTAGAGGTAGCGTGCCGACGGCGATCAGATCGACCTTGGAACCATTCCCGACGCGCATCGTCACCTCGTCCTTTGCCAGTCTCCGCTTATTCCGCAGCTCCTGCTTTGACTTACAAATATGGGCAACCGCGCCGGTATCAAATACCCAGGAGCTACTACGAGCGCTGGTTAGGTACACATCAATAACATGTATATCACATATACCTTTGGTATTGCCGGCGTTCTTATCCGCTAAGTACTTGGGGCAGTTCCGCTTCCAGTGACCGTTTCCCTTGCAATAAAAGCACTCAGTCTCAGGCTTAGGTCCATTCTTTGTCTTCTTCCCGGCAGCTTGCTTACCGGGCGCGGCAACTCCCTTGCTGTCTTTCTTGAAGTTCTTCTTACCCTTGCCTTGCTTGAACTTAGTGGTTTTATTCACCATCAACACTTGATGTTCCTTTTTGATCTCCACCTCCGCTGATGTCAGCATTGAATATACCTCAGGAATGGTCTTTTCCATCCCCTGCATATTGAAGTTCAGCACAAAGCTCTTGTATCTAGGTGGGAGCGACTGAAGGATTCTGTCAACGACCGCATCATCCGGGAGATTAACTCCCAGCTGAGACAAGTGGTGGTGCAACCCAGACATTTTGAGTATGTGTTCGCTGACGAAACTATTCTCCTCCATCTTACAACTGTAGAACTTGTCGGAGACTTCGTATCTCTCGACCCGGGCATGAGCTTGGAAAACCATTTTCAGCTCTTGGAACATCTCATATGCTCCGTGCTGCTCAAAACGCTTTTGGAGCCTCGGTTCTAAGCTGTAAAGCATGCCGCACTGAACCAGGGAGTAATCATCACTACGTGATTGCCAGGCGTTCAGAACGTCTTGAGTTGCTGGGAAAACAGGTGCATCACCTAGCGGTGCTTCAAGGACATATGCTTTCTTGGCAGCTATGAGGATAATCCTCAGGTTACGGACCCAGTCCGTGTAGTTGCTACCATCGTCTTTCAACTTGGTTTTCTCTAGGAACGCGTTGAAGTTGAGGGCAACATTAGCGTGGGCCATTTGATCTACAAGACATATTGTAAAGGTTTTTAGACTAAGTTCATGATAATAAAGTTCATCTAATCAAATTATTAACGAACTCCCACTCAGACAGACATCCCTCTAGTCATCTAAGTGATACATGATCCGAGTCAACTAGGCCGTGTCCGATCATCACGTGAGACGGACTAGTCCTCATCGGTGAACATCTTCATGTTGATCGTATCTGCTATACGACTCATGTTCGACCTTTCGGTCTCTTGTGTTCCGAGGCCATCTCTGTACATGCTAGGCTCGTCAAGTCAACCTAAGTGTATTGCGTGTGTAAATCTGGCTTACACCCGTTGTATGCGAACGTTAGAACCTATCACACCCGATCATCACGTGGTGGTTCGGAACAACGAACTTTCACAATGGTGCACAGTTAGGGGGAACACTTTCTTGAAATTTTAGCGAGGGATCATCTTATTTATGCTACCATCGTTCTAAGCAAATAAGATGTAAAACATGATAAACATCACATGCAATTAAATAGTGACATGATATGGCCAATATCATTTTGCTCCATTTGATCTCCATCTTCGGGGCGCCATGCTCATCATTGTCACCGGCATGACACCATGATCTCCATCATCGTGTCTTCATGAAGTTGTCTCGCCAACTATTACTTCTACTACTATGGCTAACGGTTAGCAATAAAGTAAAGTAATTACATGACGTTTCAGTTGACACGCAGGTCATAAATAAATTAAGACCACTCCTATGGCTCCTGCCGGTTGTCATACTCTTCGACATGCAAGTCGTGATTCCTATTACAAGAACATGATCAATCTCATACATCACATATATCATTCATCACATCCTTCTGGCCATATCACATCACATAACACTTGCTGCAAAAACAAGTTAGACGTCCTCTAATTGTTGTTGCAAACTTTTACGTGGCTGCTATAGGTTTCTAGCAAGAACGATTCTTACCTACGCCAAAACCACAACGTGATATGCCAATTTCTATTTACCCTTCATAAGGACCCTTTTCATCGAATCCGATCCGACTAAAGTGGGAGAGACAGACACCCTCTAGCCACCTTATGCAACTAGTGCATGTCAGTCGGTGGAACCTGTCTCACGTAAGCGTACGTGTAAGGTCGGTCTAGGCCGCTTCATCCCACGATGCCGCCGAATCAAGATAAGACTAGTAACGGCAAGTAAATTGACAAAATCAACGCCCAGAACGACTTGTGTTCTACTCGTGCATAGAAACTACGCATAAACCTGGCTCATGATGCCATTGTTGGGGATCGTAGCAGAAATTTAAAATTTTCTACGCATCACCAAGATCAATCTATGGAGTCATCTAGCGACGAGAGAGAGGAGTGCATCTACATACCCTTGTAGATCGCGAGGAAGCGTTCAAGAGAACGGGGTTGATGGAGTCGTACTCGTCGGGATCCAAATCACCGATGATCCAAGCGCCGAACGGACGGCACCTCCGCGTTCAACACACGTATGGTTGGGAGAGACGTCTCCTCCTTCTTAATCCAGCAAGGGGGAAGGAGAGGTTGATGGAGATCCAGCAGCACGACGGCGTGGTGGTGGAAGCAGCGGGGATCTTGGCTGGGCTTCGTCAAGCTCAGCGAGAGGGAGAGGTGTTACGGGGAAAGAGGGAGGCACCAGGGGCTTGGGTGTGCAGCCCTCCCTCCCCCCTCTTTATATAGGGGCCCTGGGGGGGGGGGGCGCCGGCACCTAGAGATCCAATCTCAAGGGGGGGGGCAAGGGGGGAACTTGCCCCCCAAGTCAGGTGGGGCGCCCCCCACCCCCAGGGTTTCCAACCCTAGGCGCAGGGGAAGGCCCATGGGGGGCGCACCAGCCCACCAGGGGCTGGTTCCCTTCCCACTACAGCCCATGGGGCCCTCCGGGATAGGTGGCCCCACCCGGTGGACCCCCGGGACCCTTCTGGTGGTCCCGGTACAATACCGGTGACCCCCGAAACTTTCCCGGTGGCCGAAACTGGACTTCCTATATACAAATCTTTACCTCCGGACCATTCCGGAACTCCTCGTGATGTCCGGGATCTCATCCGGGACTCCGAACAACTTTTGGGTTACCGCATACTAATATCTCTACAACCCTAGCGTCACCGAACCTTAAGTGTGTAGACCCTACGGGTTCGGGAGACAAGCAGACATGACCGAGACGACTCTCCGGTCAATAACCAATAGCGGGATATGGATACCCATGTTGGCTCCCACATGCTCCTCAATGATCTCATCGGATGAACCATGATGTCGAGGATTCAAGTAATCCCGTATACAATTCCCTTTGTCAATCGGTACGTTACTTGCCCGAGATTCGATCGTCGGTATCCCAATACCTCGTTCAATCTCGTTACCGACAAGTCACTTTACTCGTACCGTAATGCATGATCCCGTGACCAACCACTTGGTCACATTGAGCTCATTATGATGATGCATTACCGAGTGGGCCCAGAGATACCTCTCCGTCATACGGAGTGACAAATCCCAGTCTCGATCTATGCCAACCCAACAGACACTTTCGGAGATACCTGTAGTGCACCTTTATAGCCACCCAGTTACGTTGTGACATTTGGTACACCCAAAGCATTCCTACGGTATCCGGGAGTTGCACGATCTCATGGTCTAAGGAAATGATACTTGACATTAGAATAGCTTCAGCAAACAAACTACACTATCTAGTGCTATGCTTAGGATTGGGTCTTGTCCATCACATCATTCTCCTAATGATGTGATCCCGTTATCAATGACATCCAATGTCCATCGTCAGGAAACCGTAACCATCTATTGATCAACGAGCTAGTCAACTAGAGGCTCACTAGGGACATGTTATAGTATATGCATTCACACATGTATTACGATTTCCGGATAACACAATTAAAGCATGAACAATAGACAATTATAATGAACAAGGAAATTTAATAATAACCATTTTATTGTTGCCTCTAGGGCATATTTCCAACAAAAACCGGCGGATGTCGGGTAGGGGGTCCCGAACTATGCGTCTAAGGTCGATGGTAATAGGAGACAGGGGACACGATGTTTACCCAGGTTCGGGCCCTCTCTATGGATGTAATACCCTACTTCCTGCTTGATTGATCTTGATGAAGATGAGTATTACAAAAGTTGATCTACCACGAGATCGTAATGGCTAAACCCTAGAAGTCTAGCCTGTATGAATATGGTAATCAGTCTCTCCTTCCCGGACTAAGTCCTCCGGTTTATATTGACGCCGGGCGGGGTCTAGGGTTACACATGGTCGGTTACAAAGAAATGAATCTACATATTCGGTCGCCAAGCTTGCCTTCCAGGCCAAGGAGAGTCCCATCCGGACACGGGTGCATTCTTCGGTCTTCGTATCTTCACGGCCCATCAGTCCGGCCCATGGCTATCAGGCCGAATGCCCGGGGACCCCTTAGTCCAGGACTCCCGTAGTAGCCCCTGAACCTGGCTTCAATGACGAGGAGTCCGCCGCGCAGATTTGTCTTCGGCTTTGCAAGGCGGGTTCCCTTCTTTCCGAACTCCAAGATAGTCTTCGGAGCGATGATTGTATCTGGCACTATGACACACACCGCAGAGAGAATATAATATTCCATGAGTCCGATCTGCTAACAACTTTTTATAAATGACATCACGTCTGCCCGGTCATAATTTTGATGCGTTTTAAGTCTGCTGCTCCACGTCGCGAGACGTGGTTGCCATCGGTATGTCTTGTCAAAGCAGAGATCGTGTCCCCTTATTGTGGGATTCTCATCAATACGGGCATGGGTAACCCAACCGTGCCGTTTACACAGCCCTTGGGAATAGGCGAGCTTTAGGGCGAGTGGGGGGGGGGGGCGTTTGTCATTCGCGTCCTTTATAAGGGGATAATGATTCGTCCTCATACACCTACACCTTCTCCTTCCTCAGCCCATCTATTCTTGATCTCTAGCGCCCAAGCTCCAGCTTTCCCCGCCCGAGAAAGCATTCCAACCATGTCCGGATCCGGAGCTAGAGGCAATTTGATGGCCTCCTCCGTTAAGAAGACAGATATCAAGGAGCTCCGTGAGGCCGGATACCTGGCCAAGGAGATCGTTCACCGACTCCCGGCCAAGGGACAGATCATTCCTACCCCCGAACCTCAAGAGAGGGTGGTGTTCCTTGCGCATTTCGTTCGCGGGTTGGGATTCCCTTTCCACCCGTTCGTCCGTGGACTGATGTTCTACTATGGGCTGGATTTCCATGATCCAGCCCCCAACTTCTTCCTCAACATCTCAGCATTTATTATCGTGTGCGAGGCCTTTCTCCTCATCCCGCCTCACTTCGGACTATGGCCGAAGACCTTCAACGTGAAGCTGAAGGTGGTGAGCGGTGAAAGATCGTGGATGTCGCCTAGAGGGGGGGGGGGGTGAATAGGCGCTTCAAAATAATTACGGTTGAGGCTTGAACAAATGCGGAATAAACCTAGCGGTTAATTTGTCAAGCACAAAACCTACAACAATTAGGCTCACCTGTGTGCACCAACAACTTATGCTAAGCAAGAAAAACTACTTAGGTGATAGCAAGATATATGACAAGAAACAATATGGCTATCACAAAGTAAAGTGCATAAGTAAAGGGCTCGGGTAAGAGATAACCGAGGCACGCGGAGACAACGATGTATCCCGAAGTTCACACCCTTGCGGATGCTAATCTCCGTTTGGAGCGGTGTGGAGGCACAATGCTCCCCAAGAAGCCACTAGGGCCACCGTAATCTCCTCACGCGCTCGCACAATGCAAGATGCCGTGATTCCACTAAGGGACCCTTGAGGGCGGTCACCGAACCCGTCCAAATGGCAACCCTTGGGGGCGGTCACCGAACCCGTACACTTTGGCAACCCTTGGGGGCGGTCACCGGAACCCGTCAAATTGCTCGGGGCGATCTCCACATCCTAATTGGAGACCCCGACGCTTGCCCGGAGCTTTACACCACAAGGATTGAGCTCCGAACACCACCAACCGTCTAGGGCGCCCAAGCACCCAAGAGGAACAATCTCAAGGGTACCAAGCAACCAAGAGTAATAAGCTTCTCAACTTGTAACTTCCACGTATCACCGTGGAGAACTCAAACCGATGCACCAAATGCAATGGCAAGGGCACACGGAGTGCCCAAGTCCTTCTCTCTCAAATCCCACCGAAGCAACTAATGCTAGGGAAGAAAATGAGAGGAAGAACAAGAAGGAGAACACCAAGAACTCCAAGATCTAGATCCAAGGGGTTCCCCTCACATAGAGGAGAAAGTGATTGGTGGAAATGTGGATCTAGATCTCCTCTCTCTTTTCCTTAAAAAACTAGCAAGAATCCATGGATGGATTGAGAGTTAGCAAGCTCGAAGAAGGTTAACAATGGGGGAAGAACACGAGTTCAAAGGATAAGGTTCAATGGGGAAGAAGACCCCCTTTTATAGGTGGGGAATAATCCAACCGTTATGCTCACAGCCCACACAGAGCGGTACAACCGCTCCAAGGAGCGGTACTACCGCTAGGGCGGTAGTACCCCTTTGAAAAACAACAGCGAGGAGGCAAAAGGCCAGTAGAACCGCCGGAGCGGTACTACCGCTCGTCCCCACGGTACTACCGCTCGATCTCACGGTACTACCGCTAGGGATAGCGGTACTACCGCAAGTGGTAGCGGTACTACTGCTTGCGAGCGGTACAAAAAAAATACTTCCGTGCCTACTTCCGCTGAGCAAAACACGAGATTTTGGTCCGGAGCGGTACTACCGCTCAGGAGCCGCGGTAGTACCACTCCCAAGAGCGGTACTAAAAAATTACATCCGCAGCAGCCCCTTTAAAGGACACCAAAACTGACACAACTTTTGCAAACGGATTCCGAATTCGATGAAACCAAGTTTGTTGGAAAGCTAGCGACAAGGGCTAACACAATCTTGATAGAAATACCAATAAGAAGAAAATGAGAAAAGTCCCAAAAGAAAATGGTGAGAACCCTTCCTCGGATAAGACCGGTAAAACCTCCAACATCGAAAACATCATAGAAGACGCATGCAAACTCCGTTTTCGACGAACTCAAGCTTGTCATCAAGATGACCATAAGATCTAAGACTCACAAAGAGAACCAAACAAGAACCAAGAAACATGATGCAAGGATGCAATGGTTTGAGCTCTCGACGAACGATACGATCGAGCTACTCACTTGACCCCCTTGATAGTACGGCTATCGATCCTATAACCCGGTCTCCCAACTACCACCATGAGACCGGTAAAATAGAAAACCTATCAAGGGCAAACCTTTGCCTTGCACATGGTCCACTTGAGCTAGATGATGACGATCTTGACACCCTCAAGTTGGACCACCTTTCTTGATTGCGTTGGCTCGATGAAGACTAGATGATTACTCCCCCATAGTCCACTATGGGTGAGCCACTCTTCGGCACATCTTCACAAGTCCATTGTAACGACAATGGACGGCAAGCTTCAAGCACTTGATCTCTTCATGATGCTCCACTTGAACTTGCACACGGCAATCTTGATGACGATCACCACTTGATGTCATCCTCTCCATGGGTTGAGTGATATCTTCCACTTGATGCAAGCCCATGAACACGTACCTAACCCCACATAGAACTCTCACATAGACCATGGGTTAGTACACAAAGCACAATGGACAATGCTTACCATACCATGGGATCACTTGATCCCTCTCGGTACATCTTCTACGCTTTGTGAGTTGATCAACTTGATTCACTCTTGACTTAGTCTTGATCAACCTAGAATCTTTCCAACTCTCTTCATTTGGATGATGTCTTGAAGGTAAACATGAATGATCACTCAATCTTCTTCTTCAAGACATGCTTGCAATAAGCTGAACTCTCACATGACCAATCTTTGGATAATTTCTTTAATAGCACCTTGGTCAACACAAACTCTCCTTGAAACCAACACATGTACTCCAAGAAAAGCCTATGGACAAAACCTTCAAATATAACTCAAGGCAACCATTAGTCCATAGAGATTGTCGTCAATTACCAAAACCAAACATGGGGGCACCACATGTTCTTTCAATCTCCCCCATTTTGGTAATTGATGACAATCACTTTCAAGAGAGTTTATATAAGGAATTATGCATCACCATGCAATGCAACAACCAATGATGCATGAGTAAGAGATGCAAATGCTTAGGAACAAAACCAAAGCAAGAGGAGAGAATTCTCTAAACTTCTCCACAAAACTCTCTGAAACTTCTCCCCCATTGGCATCGATTGCCAAAATGGGAGAAAAGCTTAGAAGGCCAATATAAATTGTGTTCCTCCATAATTTGTGTATTTCTCAACAAGAGAGTGGAATGCAATACACAAGTTTGATGGTAAATACTAGGAGGAAAACAAACTATATTTAGGCCCAAAGTTTACAAAAGAAAGTTATGCCACAAAGACATAAGAAAGAGAGAAACAAGCAAACAAGCAATCAAAAGAAACCAATTGAAGCAAGCAATCAACGGATATCAATTGAGCCAACTAGACCAATGATCCTACGTGCCACATGAATGAAATAAATTATGATATGAGCAAAGGAGTGTTCTAGAGAAACTAGAGAAGCTCCCCATGATTTGTGCACAATTTAGTTTTGTAACTGGATACAACGAGCACAAAATAGGATCTTCACTCCCCCAAGATCAATAGAACCTCACGACAAGTGCAAGAGAGCAACAGAGTGTTCTAAAGACACTATTGAAGCTCTCCATGATTTGTGCACTTCTTACAATATTTGCATTAGGATACCGAGTGCACAAAATAGGATCACCACTCCCCGAAAATCAATAGAAACTCACAACAAGTGCAAGTGAGCATATAGGAAACAAAGCCTAGCACTTGCGACAAACAAATGGTTGAGCAACATATAAAAGAGGCAACTTAAGAGTAGGCTCAACCAAAATGATGTGTGTGAGTCATGGCAAAGCACTTGACAAGACTAATGTACGAATGAGCATTAAGCATCAACATAGTCTTGGATAGTGGAGATACAAGGTGCATGACATGTCCTCCCCACACACACCAAGCAAAAAGGTTCACAAGCACACTAAAAATGCAAAATGAATAGCCAACACTTGTGACAACCCATGGTGAAGACAGAAGATGAAAGCCTCATCAAGACGAGGGATACCAATTAAGATGGCAAAAGCCTCATAGAGATAAGCATGAGGAAAATAATCTTCACCACACAGGAGTGCATCAAGATGCAACGAGATAAGACATGCACTCAAGGGAAAAGCTTTCACGGAGCCACCAAAGAAATAACAAGAAAGACAAGGTGGACGTGAAAGAAAGGATATCATCTAGAGATGTAATTTCTCTCAAGTGTATAAGGTTCTAGGTAGACGAGATCATGATGATATATATCTACAAAGAAGGATGTACACCCGAAATAGTTACAACACGAAGGAACAAGATATCCAAAAGGAAGTCATAGATATACCAATAAGATATTTGCTTGGAAGCATAGCACATGGCTAGATATGGTCTTATTGTACATACATGAATTCCTACCACACAACCATCAAAGACATCACAACTAGCAACAAGAGATCATTGTTGGGATGCTTTGAGAAAGGAAACAAGTATCACAAGAGAGAATGAATAACATGCCATGATATAACCTACACAAGGTTGATGCAAGAAATGTGTGCATGAAGTATATGAAGATACTTGTTACCGAGTTAACATTGGAAGGATGTAGTAGATACCAATTGAAGGTACAAAGTAGTTCATTGGTCATCCTAGCTTGACTCCAAAAAGAACATGGTGACAACACCTTCCTTGTGAGTGAGCTGAGCATCCAATGCATCTCCAATTGTTCCTAGAACAACAACACAAACAAATTGATACCCAAACTCATTGGGACCAAAGAGTTAGAAATACCAACAATACATAGGACAAACTCCACATAAATATGTGCAAATAGATATGGAAATGAAATTCATGCACATCTCATCCAATTTTAGACTTGGTGGAGTTTCCCCTATATATGGGGTCAAAGAGAGAAAGCATGCCATGGAAACTACATGAAGTTAATATGCATGCTCAAGACTTTCAAGAACCAATACAAAAATACAAGGAAATACCAAGTGAAAAGAATACCAAATGGAGAAATCATCACTTGGAGATATCATTAAAAGATACATCAAGGAATGAGATATCCATTGGAACCCACAAAATGATATCAAACTCCCAAAAGAGAGGATGGTTCCAAACAAACCAAGCTCTCTACAAAGTTTCATGATGGCACAAGTACCAAAAAGAAACGGCTTGCCGTCCACCAACACACACTTAAAATGGATCACAAGTCTAGTGTTTTATAGGATATAGGATAGCTCCCCCACGAGTTGTGCCTTATAGAGAATTTGCATTTGAATAAAAAATGCACAAGGTAGGATCACCACGTTCACTATATCAAGGAAAACACTAGAGAAGATCAAGAAAACAACAAGATCCTCAAGTGGCACTGAAGGCAATGGGAGTTGACACAAACTTGTCAAGAGATAAGGCAAATAAAAGGCAAACGCCAACATGAAGATGATCAAAAATTTCTACCACACATAAGTGAGTACCAATTGTCAAAAGACAAGAATTATTTGGAAATAATTCCCGGTGGTAGATAGCAAGGATATCCGACATCATCTTCACACCAAACACAAGCAAATTGCAACTTTTAGAGGTAACATGCCACCTAGGAACAAGATAATTGACAATATCAATTCTAAGTGACAATATCTCAAATGTAAACATTTTGTAGGCTAGTAATATACACATAGCATATTACTCCCCCATAATGTGATACCAATTAAAGATAAACAAGAGGCAAAAATAACGATCCAACAAGAGATAATTGATGGACAATTTAGAATTTGAATTTCTCATGAGAAGACATACCACATAGCGGCTAGATAATCTTGAAATATCAATACTAGATGGTATTACTCATGTACACACATTTATAGGATTGTGACGTGCACAAAGCACATCACTCCCCCATAATGGGATATTCCATTAATCTCTCACAAGAGCCAACTAAGATACAAACAAGATGCACAAAGGCTCAACGTACGACACACATGTACATGAAGTGGAAACCAACATACATAAACTTGATTACTCAAGATAAGCAATTTGGAGACACAACAAATACAAACACATGCAAGGAACAAAACCAATACATGCAAGGGGGCAAGTAACTTTCAATGTAAGCAATTTAAGTACAAGTTACCACAAGGAGGCACATTGGATATAAGATATAAGCTAGATGATTCGATTGACTTGGCTTGAGACAATAAGAGTGATGAAGTCCCCTTAATTCTTCATAATGTAGCCAAGTCTCCAATGTCCTCCAACAACACCTATTGATCAAGTATGAGCTAGTTGGTCCCCAACCAAGTTGGGTCCTAAGAGATTAGTCCCAATAGGCTTGGCTACCCAAATGGTTCTTTTCTTGACACCACTTTCAGTACCAACAAATTTGGCAAACACATTGCCAACCTTATCCTTCCCAAGAGAATAGATATCATCAATTAGAATATGGTTGGATAAGGTACCATTCGTGCATGAAGAAGCGACGTGACCTTTTTCACGACATAGGTAGCAACGTCTACTCTTCACTTTCTTCTCATTGAGTCTTCTTGGGAAGAGGCCTTTCTTCAACTTGAGGTTGAGCATGAGAATGCACTTGTAGCCGCTTCCCTTGTTGCTTGTCACTAATGGCCTTCTTCTTCAATGGGCAAGATCTAACATGGTGCCCTTCAATTTTGCACTTGAAGCAAATAATCTTGGCCAAATCCTTGACGTGTTCTTGGCCCTTCTTCTTGTTCATCTTGGACTTCTTCTTCTTGTTGGAGTTGAATCCAAGTCCACCTTTATCATTGGGGGATTTTTGCTTACTCAAGATATTGTTGAGTGTGGATTTCCCTTCAAGACACTTTTCCAAGTCTTTCTTCAAAGAAGTGACTTGGGCCTTGAGCTCTTTGATTTCCTCTACATGGTTAGTCTCAACACAAGTACTAGAGGAAGTATAAGCTTCATCATTGGAGCAACAAGGCAAGGAAAGCAATTCATCACAAGATGTACCAATGTTATGCATAGACGAATTACGAGGATTAGCACAAGGCAATATAGCATTTTGACTAAAAGTAGTGCTAATGTCCGCATGAGGCTCACTAGATGTTACCTTAGCAATCATAGCCTCATGAGCTATTTTTAGCACATTATGGGATAGAAGAAGATCATCATGAGAGCTAGAAAGCTTTTCATGACTTTCTTCCAATTTCCCATAATTGCTAGATAGCAACTCAAGTTGAGCCCTTAGCTCAACATTCTCCTTTAAAATGGATGCTTCACAAGAAATGGAGTTAGTAGCACAAGCATCATCATTAACAACAAGAGGAGAAGGCAACTTGGCAAGCTCTTTTAAATAAGAAGCTTCAAGTTGAGCATGAGACTCGGTGAGTTTGATGAGCTCACCCTTGACGACCCTTGAGCTATTTTCGAGGTGCTCAAAATCCTCAAGGAGTCTAGCATGAGCAAATTCAAGCTTAGAATTTTTAGTTTCAAAAACATTGGCCAACTAAAGAGCTCTATCATGAGATTCCTTCACTCTAGATAACTCTAGGGCAAAAGTCTCCTCAAGAGATTCCTTGGTGGTTTGTTCAAGTTCAGGAGCTTGAGAGAGGTCCGCAATCTCATTAGCGTAATCACGCTCATGACCTTCCATTTTATCAATGGTGACCTCATGCTCCTCAAGACGAGATTCCAACTCATCAATATATTTCTTGCCCTCAATAGCAATAGACATGATTTCCATGAAGTTGGAACGAGCAATTTTATTCTTAAGAAGAGCTTTAAAAATTATTTCCCCCTTAACTTTTAAGGAGGCAACATCATCATTCTCTTCATCATAATCGACATCATCATCACTCTTGCCATCATCAATATTATCACAAGATATATTGGGATTCAAAGTGGGAGATACCTTTGAAGCCTTGGCCATAAGGCAAAAAGCAATCGATGATGATGTAGGATCCCTTGAAGCACCGTTCAAGACCACATCTTGTTCCATGGAGTGTTGGGTTTCCTCTACATTGTTAGCACAACAACTCGAGGAAATAGATACATTTTTATCATGGCAACAAGACATAGCAAGCATATCATCATGAGATTTGAGCAAGCAATTTCTACAAGATATGCAATAACTTTTAACACAAGCATGTGAAACATTTAGAGTGCTCGAAGTGTTAAAGTCCAAAGGTGAAGCATTGCAATAATAAAGTGATGAAGGATCATCAAAAATAAGCTCACTATAATCATTGCAATGAACACCACTACTCACCATATCATTACCTTGTGGCAAACCACATGTAGGTGAAGTAGAAGAAGTTGAGAATACTATACGACCGGAGGTGGAAGGAGGACAATCATCTCCACAAATCTCGGACACGCCATATTTGTCTTGAAGCTTTGTCCACAACTCATGAGCATCCCGAAACGGCATGAGTTGAAATATAACTACATTGCTCAAAGCATCAAAAAACACATTAGAAGCTTGAGCATTGAGATAAGAGTTTTTCTCATCCTCTAAAGATAATATTTGTGGATCCTTTGGAGGAGAAAAACCCATATCTACAATTCGCTCTAAATTTGGGTCCATGGCCCTAAAGAGATTAAGCATGCGAATTACCCAAACATGAAAATTTGTGCCATCGAAACTAAGAGTGTTAGAGAATCCTAAAGCCCTAGTCGACATCCTTACTCTCTAGGCGGTTAAGCCCTATAAAGAGAGACGAGGCTCTGATACCAATTGAAAGATCGTGGATGTCCCCTAGAGGGGGGGGGGGTGAATAGGAGCTTTAAAATAATTATGGTTGAGGCTTGAACAAATGCAGAATAAACCTAGCGGTTAATTTGTCAAGCACAAAACCTACAACAACTAGGCTCACCTATGTGCACCAACAACTTATCCTAAGCAAGAAAAACTACTTAGGTGATAGCAAGATATATGACAAGAAACAATATGGCTATCACAAAGTAAAGTGCATAAGTAAAGGGCTCGGGTAAGAGATAACCGAGGCACGCGGAGAAAACGATGTATCCCGAAGTTCACACCCTTGCGGATGCTAATCTCCGTTTGGAGCGGTGTGGAGGCACAATGCTCCCCAAGAAGCCACTAGGGCCACCGTAATCTCCTCACGCCCTCGCACAATGCAAGATGCCGTGATTCCACTAAGGGACCCTTGAGGGTGGTTACCGAACCGGTACAAATGGCAACCCTTGGGTGCGGTCAACGAACCCGTACACTTTGGCAACCCTTGGGGGAGTTCACCGGAACCCGTCAAATTGCTCGGGGCGATCTCCACAACCTAATTGGAGACCCCGACGCTTGCCCGGAGCTTTAAACCACAATGATTGAGCTCCGAACACCACCAACCGTCTAGGGCGCCCAAGCACCCAAGAGGAACAAGCTCAAGGGTACCAAGCACCCATGAGTAATAAGCTTCTCAACTTGTAACTTCCACGTATCACCGTGGAGAACTCAAACCGATGCACCAAATGCAATGGCCAGGGCACACGGAGTGCCCAAGTCCTTCTCTCTCAAATCCCACCGAAGCAACTAATGCTAGGGAAGAAAATGAGAGGAAGAACAAGAAGGAGAACACCAAGAACTCCAAGATCTAGATCCAAGGGGTTCCCCTCACATAGAGGAGAAAGTGATTGGTGGAAATGTGGATCTAGATCTCCTCTCTCTTTTCCTTAAAAAACTAGCAAGAATCCATGGATGGATTGCGAGTTAGCAAGCTCGAAGAAGGTCAACAATGGGGGAAGAACACGAGCTCAAAGGATAAGGTTCAATGGGGAAGAAGACCCCCTTTTATAGGTGGGGGATAATCCAACCGTTATGCTCACAGCCCACATAGAGCGGTACTACCGCTCCAAGGAGCGGTACTACCGCTAGGGCGGTAGTACCCCTTTGAAAAACAACAGCGAGGAGGCAAAAGGCCAGTAGAACCGCCGGAGTGGTACTACCGCTCGTCCCCACGGTACTACCGCTCGACCTCACGGTACTACCGCTAGGGATAGCGGTACTACCGCAAGTGGTAGCGGTACTACTGCTTGCGAGCGGTACAAAAAAAATACTTCCGTGCCAACTTCCGCTGAGCAAAACACGAGATTTTGGTCCGGAGCGGTACTACCGCTCAGGAGCTGCGGTAGTACAGCTCTGGAGCGGTACTACCGCTCAGGAGCCGCGGTAGTACCGCTCCCAAGAGCGGTACTAAAAAATTACATCCGCAGCAGCCCCTTTATAGGACACCAAAACTGACACAACTTTTGCAAAACGGACTCCGAATTCGACGAAACCAAGTTTGTTGGAAAGCTACCGACAAGGGCTAACACAATCTTGAGAGAAATACCAATAACAAGCAAATGAGAAAAGGCTCAAAAGAAAATGGAGAGAACCCTTCCTCGGATAAGACCGGTAAAACCTCCAACATGGAAAACATCATAGAAGACGCATGCAAACTCCGTTTTCGATGAACTCAAGCTTGTCATCAAGATGACCATAAGATCTAAGACTCACAAGGAGAACCAAACAAGAACCAAGAAACATGATGCAAGGATGCAATGGTTTGAGCTCTCGACGAACGATACGATCAAGCTACTCACTTGAGAGCCCCCCTTGATATTACGGCTATCGAGCCTATAACCCGGTCTCCCAACTACCACCATGAGACCGGTAAAATAGAAAACCTATCAAGGGCAAACCTTTGCCTTGCACATGGTCCACTTGAGCTAGATGGTGACGATCTTGACACCCTCAAGTTGGACCACCTTTCTTGATTGTGTTGGCTCGATGAAGACTAGATGATTACTCCCCCATAGTCCACTATGGGTGAGCCACTCTTCGGCACATCTTCACAAGTCCATTGTCACCACAATGGATGGCTAGCTTCAAGCACTTGATCTCTTCGTGATGCTCCACTTGAACTTGCACACGGCAATCTTGATGACGATCACCACTCATCCTCTCCATGGGTTGAGTGATATCTCCCTCTTGATGCAAGCCCATGAACACGTACCTAACCCCACATATAACTCTCACATAGACCAGGGGTTATTACACAAAGCACAATGGACATTGCTTACCATACCATGGGATCACTTGATCCCTCTCGGTACATCTTCTACGCTTTGTGAGTTGATCAACTTGATTCACTCTTGACTTAGTCTTGATCAACCTAGAATCTTTCCAACTCTCTTCATTTGGATGATGTCTTGAAGGTAAACATGAATGATCACACAATCTTCTTCTTCAAGACATGCTTGCAATAAGCTCAACTCTCACATGACCAATCTTTGGATAATTCCTTAATAGCACCTTGGTCAACACAAACTCTCCTTGAAACCAACACATGTACTCCAAGAAAAGCCTATGCACAAAACCTTCAAATATAACTCAAGGCAACCATTAGTCCATAGAGATTGTCGTCAATTACCAAAACCAAACATGGGGGCACCACATGTTCTTTCAAACTTGTTAATGTGATCTAGGTTATGCTCATTCCCCGGATCCTTCTGTGCCAATGCCGGACCTGCTATTTGTGGGAGTTCGATCCGGCCAAGCAGCAGACGCTACTAGAGCTCTTCGGCACGACGCACGAAGATATCTAGAAAGTGCTCTTCAAGGCCGGCGAGACACCACCGCCTACGACCGAGGATCGTGGGCTTAGCTTAAAGCGCCAAGCTAATTCGGTAAGTTCTTTCATATTTTCAAGGTATAGCCTTTACGGACATATTTTGAGGAAGGAGTTTAAGCCTTCCTGTAAATTTCTTGTTAGGCTTGGACCGACATAGCGGGGCTGATTAGTTGTCTGGCTCCGCTACCCGAAGACGAGGAGACACCACTCCTAACGAAGATGTTGTTTCTGGCGCCTTATGATGTGCCGGAGAAGAAGGCCAAGAAGACGGCCAAAGGGACCAGGGGTGGCCGTCGTCGAAAGGGTGCTCCGGACATGTCGTCCGAAGACGAGACTGACTCTTCGGCTGCCGAAGACGACGGCGAGAAGGAGGAAGAAGGCGGCTCCCCCCTGAGGGGGGAGGAAGAAAAGGGTGGCCTCCACGAATCTGGAGGCGAAGGTGCCCAAGAGGGGGAAGAACTCCCTCGCGGATAACTCTGCGTGGGATGTTGACAGAAGTCCGGAGCGATCTCCCCGGACCAAGCCTCGGGCCGCATCGTGAGTACGAAAAACTTTATGCGCGTCCAGATGCCTGGCCTTTCCCCTTTGTAACATTAATATATTTTAAATTATGCCATTGCAGTCCGGCCCGCGATAGCTCCCCGCGATCCTCGACAGAGGGTTCGCTAGAATCAAAGGAGATGGCTAGCATGTCTCCTCGGCCCGCACACTCTGTCTTGCCCAAGGGCGGTGACGAGGTGGTGTCCCAATGGACCTTCCTAGACCGGGGGGAGGTTCCGGAGATCGTCAGGATGGCGCCCCAGGATGACTCCTCGGCCACCGGACACATGGGGGAAAAAGCCCCCAGGGGGACTGCTGATGGGGGCCAAGGTCCATCCGCTCCCAGCCGGATACCATTCCGGAGACCTACACGACACCGGAGTCAAGCGAACGGCCTTCTCTGAAAGGAGGAGGTGTGCCTATTCCGCCGGTGACCTCTGTCCAACTAGGGGCACCGGAGAATCTGTTGAAAGTGTTGCGAGGCGTCTACATTGTGGATGGGCACCGTGTCCTTATGGGTACGGTGATCGAAAAGGTTCAGTCCACCAAAAGCAGGCTGACCGAGGCCCGCGCTAGCCTTTTAACAGGCTTTGAGGTAATAATTGTACAAAGAATATCATAGTGTGGACAGTAGCCCCTAATGCTCTGTTCGGTGTTCGGAAAGAAAGAGCCGAATAGAGGATCAAAACAATTTTTGCAGAAGTCTAACATAAGATGTCTATGTGGATGAGCAGGCGTTGCTGCTGGCTGCTGCCGCTCATATTGCTGAGGTCTCCGGCCTAAAGCGGAGCCTGGAGCTGGCCAACGAAGAGCTCGGCCTCGTAAAGAGGCAGCTGGAAGGACATCCAAGGTGTGCAGTAACCTGCGCGCATATTTTAGGAAGGGTGAATGTTTCGTGCTGACTAAAGCGTCATGAACTTTGTTAGGGGCCAGGACCGAGGTGGTGGCCCTCAAGAAGGCGTTGGCCGAGGGCGAGGACAAAGCGGTCAAGGAGCGAGCCGTGCGCGAGAAGCACGAGGCCTGGGTCGGCGTGGTCCAGCAAGAGCTCCAGGACGCCGTCAAGAAGTACGAGTCCTTGGAGCGTGATTCGAAGACGCAAGCATCCGAACTTGCGAACGTCCGCCAAAGCGCGTGATACGTCTCCGTCGTATCTACTTTTCCAAACACTTTTGCCCTTGTTTTGGACTCTAACTTGCATGATTTGAATGGAACTAACCTGGACTGACGCTGTTTTCAACAGACTTTCCATGGTGTTATTTATGTGCAAAAACAAAAGTTCTCGGAATGACCTGACACTCCACGGAACATCTATTTGGAAAATAAGAAAAATACTGGAAGAAGAATCCATGTCAGGGGGCCCACACCCTGTCCACGAGGGTGGTGGGCGCGCCCCCTGCCTCGTGGGCCCCTGATGCTCCACCGACCTCAACTCCAACTCCATATATTCACTTTCGGGGAGAGAAAAATCAGAGAGAAGGATTCATCGTGTTTTACGATACGGAGCCGCCGCCAAGCCCTAAAACCTCTCGGGAGGCTGATCTGTAGTCCGTTCGGGGCTCCGGAGAGGGGAATCCATCGCCGTCGTCATCGTCAACCATCCTCCATCACCAATTTCATGATGCTCACCGCCGTGTGTGAGTAATTCCATCGTAGGCTTGCTGGACGGTGATGGGTTCGATAAGATCTATATTGTAATCGAGTTAGTTTTGTTAGGGTTTGATCCCTAGTATCCACTATGTTCTGAGATTGATGTTGCTATGACTTTGCTATGCTTAATGCTTGTCACTAGGGCCCGAGTGCCATGATTTCAGATCAGAACCTATTATGTTTTCATGAATATATGTGAGTTCTTGATCCTATGTTGCAAGTCTATAGTCACCTACTATGTGTTATGATCCGGCAACCCCGAAGTGACAGTAATCGGGACCAGTCCCGGTGATGACTGTAGTTTGAGGAGTTCATGTATTCACTATGTGTTAATGCTTTGGTCCGGTACTCTATTAAAAGGAGGCCTTAATATCCCTTAGTTTCCATTAGGACCCCGCTGCCACGGGAGGGTAGGACAAAAGATGTCATGCAAGTTCTTTTCCATAAGCACGTATGACTATATTCGGAATACATGCCTACATTACATTGATGAATTGGAGCTAGTTCTGTGTCACCCTATGTTATGACTGTTACATGATGAACCGCATCCGGCATAATTCTCCATCACCGATCCAATGCCTACGAGCTTTTCACATATTGTTCTTCGCTTATTTACTTTTCCGTTGCTACTGTTACAATCACTACAAAACCCAAAAATATTACTTTGCTACTAAATACTTTGCTGCAGATACTAAGTTATCCAGGTGTGGTTGAATTGACAACTCAACTGCGAATACTTGAGAATATTCTTTGGCTCCCCTTGTGTCGAATCAATAAATTTGGGTTGAATACTTTTACCCTCGAAAACTGTTGCGATCCCCTATACTTGTGGGTTATCAAGACTATTTTCTGGCGCCGTTGCCGGGGAGCATAGCTCTATTCTTTGAGTCACTTGGGATTTATATCTGCTGGTCACTATGAAGAACTTGAAAGACGGGAAAACAAAAATCTATCCCTCAACTACGAGGGGAGGTATGGAACTGCCATCTAGCTCTGCACTTGATTCACCTTCTCTTTTGAGTAAGCTTGCGACACCTAAACCTGCTTCTGCTATTAATCCTGATATGTCGCATGTTATTGATGATGCCACTTCTGCTATGCATGATACTTATGATGAAACCACATCTATGCTTGATACTACTGTGCCACTTGGTGAATTTCTTGACGAACAACTTCCTAGGGTTAGAGAGAATGAAATTATTGAAACTGATAATATTGATGAAAGTGATGATGAAGACTCTCCCCCTAATAAATATGAATCGCCTGTTGTTCCTGAGGGTTATGTTTTTGAAAAGGAAGCTGCTTTAGCTATTTTAGCTTGCAAAGATAGATACGAGCTCAAGAGGTTATTAGCTAAATGGAAGCAACAATCTCTTAATGCTAGAATGAAACCTGACCCTGCTTTTGCTACTTCACCTATCTGTGTTACTGATAAGGATTATGAATTCTCTGTTGATCCTGATATAATTACTTTGGTTGAATCTGATCCTTTTCATGGCTATGAGTCTGAAACTATTGTGACACATCTTACTAAATTAAATGATATAGCCACCCTGTTCACTAATGATAAGAAATCTCGTTACCTATATATCCTTAAAATATTTCTGTTCTCATTAAAGGGTGATGCTAAGATATGGTTTAATTCTCTTGATCCTGGTTGTGTGCGTAGTCCCCAGGATATGATTTATTACTTCTCTGCTAAATATTTCCCTGCTCATAAGAAACAAGCTGCTTTAAGGGAAATATATAATTTTGTGCAAATTGAATAAGAGAGTCTCCCACAAGCTTGGGGGAGGCTTCTCCGGTTACTTAATGCTTTGCCTGATCATCCTCTTAAGAAAAATGAAATACCTGATATCTTTTATAATGGACTAACCGATGCCTCCAGAGATTACCTGGATAGTTTTGCTGGTTTTGTTTTCAGGGAAAGAACACCGGATGAAGCTGAAATTCTATTGAATAATACGTTGACAAATGAAAATAATTGGACACTTCCTGAGCCAGCTCCTGAGCCAATTCCTGAGCCAATTCCTAAACCAACTCCGAAGAAGAGATGTGTTCTATTTCTCAATCCTGAAGATATGCAAGAGGCAAAGAAATCTATGAAAGAAAAGGGTATTAAAGCTGAAAATGTTAACAATTTACCACCTATTGAAGAAATACATGGTCTTAATTTACCGCCAGTTGAAGAAACATATGATCTTAATTCATCACCTATTGAAGAAACACATGGTCTCGATAACCCGACACAGGTAGTAAACGTAAATTCTCTCTATAGATGTGATAAAGCTGAAATCCCTCCTACTAAGTTTGCTAGCCAATGTTTGGATGAGTTTGATAACTTTATGGTTAAGCAAGAAGACTTCAATGCTTATTTTGGTAAACAATTTAAATACAATTCCGATACGCATGAACACTTGGGTGATTATATGTCTAGAGTTAAAGGTGAACTTAAACTCATTACTAAACATGCTTCTATGGTTACCACTCAAGTAGAACAAGTACTTAAAGGTCAAAATGATTTGCTCAATGAATTAAATAGTAAGAATAATGATTATGCTGTTAGAGTGGCTACTAGAACTGGTAAGATGACTCAGGAACCATTGTATCCTGAAGTCCACCCTAAGAGAATTGAGCAGGATTCTCAAAGAAATAATATATATGCACCTAGTCCTTCTAAAAAGAAGAAAAAGAAAAAGGATAGGACTTTGCATACTTCTAGTGAACCTATTGCTGAACCACCTGAGAATCCAAATGATATCTCTATTGCTGATACTGAAACACAATCTAGTAATGAACATGAACCTAGTGAAAATATTAATGATAATGTTCATGATGATGCTTGTTGGGGAACGTAGCAATAATTCAAAATTTTCCTACGTGTCACCAAGATCAATTTAGGAGATGCTAGCAACGAGAGAAGGGAGTGCATCTTCATACCCTTGAAGATCGCTAAGCGGAAGCGTTACAAGAACGCGGTTGATGGAGTCGTACTCGCGGCGATTCAAATCGCGGAAGATCCGATCTAGCGCCGAACGGACGGCGCCTCCGCGTTCAACACACGTACAGCCCGGGGACGTCTCCTCCTTCTTTATCCAGCAAGGGGAGAGGAGAAGTTGAGGGAGAACTCCAGCAGCACGACGGCATGGTGGCAATGGAGCTCGTGGTTCTCCAGCAGGGCTTCGCCAAGCACTACGGAGGAGGAGAGGGCTGCGCCAGGCAAAGGGTGCTGCTGCCCTCTCTCTCCCTCACTATATATAGGGGGAAGTGGGGTGGAGGAGGCGCCCTAGGGTTCTCTAGGGGAGGGGCGGCGGCCACAGGCGAAACCCTAGATGGGTTTGGGCGCCCCCACCCCTGGGAAACTTGCCCCCCAAGCCGGGAGGGGTGGCTGCCCTAGGGGAGGCGCCCCCACCTCTCCATGTTACGTGAGAGGGGTTGGGAGGGGCGCACGGCCCCTTAGTGGGCTGGTGTGCCCCCTCCCCTTGGCCCATAAGGCCCCCCAACGCTTGCCGGGGCCTCCGAAACCCCTTTCTGACATGCTGGCCATAGCCTGGTACCCCCGGAACAATTCCGGACTCCAATACCCTTCGTCCAATATACCGATCTTCACCTCCGGACCATTCCAGAGCTCCTCGTCATGTCCGGGATCTCATCCGGGACTCCGAACAACCTTCGGTAACCACATACTATTTCCCATAACAACTCTAGCGTCACCGAACCTTAAGTGTGTAGACCCTACGGGTTCGGGAACCATGCAGACATGACCGAGACACCTCTCCGGCCAATAACCAATAGCGGGATCTGGATACCCATATTGGCTCCCACATGTTGCACGATGATCTCATCGGATGAACCACGATGTCGGGGATTCAATCAATCCCGTATACAATTCCCTTTGTCTATCGGTATGTTACTTGCCCGAGATTCGATCGTCGGTATCCCAATACCTCGTTCAATCTCGTTACCGGCAAGTCTCTTTACTCGTTCCGTAACGCATGATCCCGTGGCTAACTCCTTAGTCACATTGAGCTCATTATGATGATGCATTACCGAGTGGGCCCAGAGATACCTCTCCGTCATACGGAGTGACAAATCCCAGTCTCGATTCGTGCCAACCCAACAAACACTTTCGGAGATACCTGTAGTGCACCTTTATAGCCACCCAGTTACGTTGTGACGTTTGGTACACCCAAAGCATTCCTACGGTATCCGGGAGTTTCACAATCTCATGGTCTAAGGAAACGATACTTAACATTAGAAAATCTCTTAGCAAATGAACTACATGATCTTGTGCTATGCTTAGGATTGGGTCTTGTCCATCACATCATTGTCCTAATGATGTGATCCCATTATCAATGACATCCAATGTCCATGGTTAGGAAACCATAACCATCTATTGATCAACGAGCTAGTCAACTACAGGCTTACTAGGGACATGTTGTGGTGTATGTATTCACACATGTATTACGGTTTCCAGTTAATACAATTATAGCATGAACAATAGACAATTATCATGAACAAGGAAATACAATAATAACCATTTTATTATTGCCTCTAGGGCATATTTCCAACAGTCTCCCACTTGCACTAGAGCCAATAATCTAGTTCACATCACTATGTGATTGTAATGAATCCAACACCCGTGGGGTTTGTTCATCTCTCGCTTGTGAGAGAGGTTTTTTTTGTCAACGGGTCTGAACCTTCCAGATCCGTGTGTGCTTTACAAATCTCTATGTCATCTTGTAGATGCAGCTACCACGCGCTACTTGGAGCTATTCCAAATAACTGCTCTACTATACGAATCCAGTTTACTACTCAGAGTCATCCGGATTAGTGTCAAAGTTTGCATCGACGTAACCCTTTACGACGAACTCTTTTACCACCTCCATAGTCGAGAAAATTCCTTAGTCCACTAGATACTCAGGATAAGTTCGACCGCTGTCATGTGATCCATTCCCGGATCACTCTTGTACCCCTTGACTAATTCATGGCAAGGCACACTTCATGTGCGGTACACAGCATAGCATACTGTAGAGCCTACGTCTAAAGCATAGGAGACGACCTTCGTCCTTGCTCTCTCTTCTGCCGTGGTTAGGTCTTGAGTCTTACTTAATACTCACACCTTGTAACACAGCCAAGAACTCCTTCTTTGCTGATCTATTTTGAACTCCTTCGTAATCTTGTCACGGTATGTATTCATTTGAAAGTACTATTTAGCGTTTTTTATCTATCCTTATAGATCTTGATGCTCAATGTTCAAATAGCTTAATCCAGGTTTTCCATTGAAAAACACTTTTCAAATAATCCTGTATGCTTTCCAGAAATTCTACATCATTTCTGATCAACAATATGTTAACAACATATACTCATCAAAAATTCTATAGTGCTCCCACTCAATTCTTTGGAAATACAAGTTTCTCATAAACTTTGTAAAAACCCAAAATCTTTGATCATCTCATCAAAGCGTACATTCCAACTCCGAGATGCTTACTCCAGTCCTTAGAAGGATTGCTGGAGCTTTGCATACTTGTTAGCATCTTTCAGGATTGAAAAAACCTTCTGGTTGTATCACATACAACCTTTCCTCAAGAAAATCGTCGAGGAAACAATGGTTTTTGACATCCTATCTGCAAGATTTCATAAATAATGCAGTAACTGCTAATATAATTCCAACAGACTCTTAGCATCGCTACGAGTGAGAAAGTCTCATCGCAGTCAACTCCTTGAACTTGTCGGAAAACATCTTAACGACAAGTCGAGCTTTCTTAATGGTGACACTTCCCATCATTGTCCGTCTTCCTTTTAAAATCCATCTGTACCCAACAGCCTTACGACCATCAAGTAGTTCTTCCAAAGTCTATACTTTGTTTTATACATGGATCCTGTCTCGGATTTTATGGCCTCGAGCCATTTGTCGGAATCTGGGCCCACCATCGCTTCTCCATAGCTCGTAGGTTCATTGTTGTCTAGCAACATGACTTCCAAGACAGGATTACGTACCACTCTGAAGTAGCATGCATCCTTGTCGTCCTACGAGGTTTGGTAGTGACTTGATCCGAAGTTTCATGATCACTATCATAAGCTTCCACTTCAATTGGTGTAGGTGCCACAGGAACAACTTCTTGTGCCCTGCTACACACTAGTTGAAGTGACGGTTCAATAACCTCGTCAAGTCTTCCACCATCCTCCCACTCAATTCTTTCAAGAGAAACTTTTCCTCGAGAAAGGACCCGTTTCTAGAAACAATCACTTTTGCTTCCAGATCTGAAATAGGAGGTATACCCAACTGTTTTGGGTATTCTATGAAGATGCATTTATCCGCTTTGGGTTCGAGCTTATCAGCCTGAAACTTTTTCACATAAGCGTCGCAGCCCCAAACTTTTAAGAAACGACAGCTTATGTTTCTCTAAACCATAGTTCATACGGTGTCGTCTCAAAGGAATTGCGTGGTGCCCTATTTAAAGTGAATGCGGTTGTCTCTAATGCCTAACCCATAAACGATAGTGGTAATTCGATAAGAGACATCATGGTATGCACCATATCCAATAGGGTGCATTTATGATGTTCGGACACACCATCACACTATGGTGTTCCAGGCGGTATTAGTCGTGAAACAATTTCCACAATTTCTTAATTGTGTGCCAAACTCGTAACTCAGATATTCATCTCTATGATCATATCACAGACATTTTATCCTCTTGTCACGACGATCTTCAACTTCACTCTGAAATTACTTGAACCTTTCAATAATTCAGACTTGTGTTTCATCAAGTAAATATACTCAGCATCTACTCAAATAATCTGTGAAGCAAGAACATAACGATATCCACTGCATGCCTCAGCACTCATTGGACTGCACACATCAAAATGTATTACTTCCAACAAGTTGCTTTGTTGTTCAATCTTACTGAAAATGAGGCCTTTCAGTCATCTTGCCCATGTGGTATTATTTGCATGTCTCAAGTGATTCAAAATCAAGTGAGTCCAAACGATCCATCTGTATGGACTTTCTTCATGCATATATACTAATAGACATGGTTCGCATGTCTCAATCTTTTCAAAAACGAGTGAGTCCAAAGATCCATCAACATGGAGCTTCTTCATGCGTTTTATACCAATATGACTCAAGTGGCAGTGCCACAAGTATGTGGTACTATCATTACTATCTTATATCTTTTGGCATGAACATGTGTATCACTACGATCGAGATTCAATAAACCATTCATTTTAGGTGCAAGACCATTGAAGGTATTATTCAAATAGACAGAGTAACCATTATTCTCCTTAAATGAATAACCGTATTGCGATAAACATAATCCAATCATGTCTATGCTCAACGCAAACACCAAATAACAATTATTTAGGTTTAACACCAATCTCAATGGTAGAGGGAGCAGGTGATGCTTGATCACATCAACCTTGGAAACACTTCCAACACATATCGTCATCTCACCTTTAGCTAGTCTCCGTTTATTCTGTAGCCTTTTATTTCGAGTTACCAACACTTAGCAACCGAACCGATATCTAATACCCTGGTGCTACTAGGAGTACTAGTAAAGTACACATTAATATAATGTATATCCAATATACTTCTGTCGACCCTGCCTGCCTTCTCATCTACCAAGTATCTAGGGTAGTTCTGCTTCAGTGACCGTTCCCCTCATTACAGAAGCACTTAGTCTCGGGTTTGGGTTCAACCTTGGGTTCTTCACTAGAGCAGCAACTGATTTGCCGTTTCATGAAGTATCCCTTCTTTCCCTTGCCCTTTTTGAAACTAGTGGTTTTACTAACCATCAACAATTGATGCTCCTACTTGATTTCTACTTTCGCGGTGTCCAACATCGCGAGTTGCTCAAGGATCATCATGTCTATCCCTGATATGTTATAGTTCATCACGAAGCTCTAATAGCTTGGTGGCAGTGATTATGGAGAACCATCACTATCTCATCTGGAAGATTAACTCCCACTCGTCGATTCAAGCGATTGTAGTACTCAGACAATCTTAGCACATGCTCAACGATTGAGCTTTTCTCCCTTAGTTTGCAGGCTTAAGAAACTTGTCAGAGGTCTCATACCTCTTGACGTGGGCACTAGTCTGAAATCCCAATTTCAGTCTTTGGAACATCTCATATGTTCTGCGACGTTTCAAAAACGTCTTCGGCGCCTCAATTCTAAACTGTTAGCATTACGCACTGAACTATCACGTAGTCATCAAAACGTGTATGTCAGATGTTCGCAACATCCACAGACGACGCTCGAGGTTCAGCACACCGAGCGGTGCATTAAGGACATAAGCCTTCTGCGCAGCACTGAGGACAATCCTCAGTTTACGGACCCAGTCCGCATAATTGCTACTATCAACTTTCAACTAAATTTTCTCTAGGAACATATCTTAAACACTAGAACCAAATCGTAAGCTATGACATAGTTTGCAAAGACCTTTTGACTATGTTCATGATAATTAAGTTCATCTAATTATTTAATGAACTCCCACTTAGATAGACATCTCTCTAGTCATCTAAGTGATACATGATCCGAATCGACTAGACCGTGTCCGATCATCACGTGAGACAGACTAGTCATCATCGGTGAACATCTCCATCATCACGTGGTGCTTCGAAACAATGAACATTCACAATGGTGCACAGTTAGGGGGAACACATCTCTTGAAATTTTAGTGAGGGATCATCTTATTTATGCTACCGTCGTTCTAAGCAAATAAGATGTAAACATGACAAACATCACATGCAAATCATAAAGTGACATGATATGGCCAATATCATCTTGCGCCTTTTGATCTCCATCTTCGAGGCGTGGCATGATCACCTTCGTCACCGGCATGACACCATGATCTCCATCATCATGATCTCCATCATCGTGTCTTCATGAAGTTGTCTCGCCAACTATTACTTCTACTACTATGGCTAACGGTTAGCAATAAAGTAAAGTAATTACATGGCGTTTTTCATTGACACGCAGGTCATACAATAAATTAAGACAAGTCCTATGGCTCCTGCCGGTTGTCATACTTATCGACATGCAAGTCGTGATTCCTATTACAAGAACATGATCAATCTCATACATCACATATATATAATTCATTACATCCTTTTGGCCATATCACATCACATAGCATACCCTACAAAAACAAGTTAGACGTCCTTTAATTGTTGTTGCATGTTTTACGTGGCTGCTATGTGTTTCTAGCAAGAACGTTTCTTACCTACGCAAAAGCCACAACAGTGATATGCCAATTTCTATTTACCCTTCATAAGGACCCTCTTCGTCGAATCTGATCCGACTAAAGTGGGAGAGATATACACCCGCTAGCCACCTTATGCATCAAGTGCATGTCAGTCGGTGGAACCTGTCTCACGTAAGTGTACGTGTAAGGTCGGTCCGGGCCGCTTCATCCCACAATGCCGACGAATCAAGATAAGACTAGTAACGGCAAGAAAATTGAACAAATCATCGCCCACAACTACTTTGTGTTCTACTCGTGCATAAAATCTATGCTTAGACCTAGCTCATGATGCCACTGTTGGGGAACGTAGCAATAATTCAAAATTTTCCTACGTGTCACCAAGATCAATCTAGGAGATGCTAGCAACGAGAGAGAGAGGGAGTGCATCTTCATACCCTTGAAGATCGCTAAGCGGAAGCGTTACAAGAACGCGGTTGATGGAGTCGTACTCGCGGCGATTCAAATCGCGGAAGATCCGATCTAGCGCCGAACGGACGGCGCCTCCGCGTTCAACACACGTACAGCCCGGGGACGTCTCCTCCTTCTTGATCCAGCAAGGGGAGACGAGAAGTTGAGGGAGAACTCTAGCAGCACGACGGCATGGTGGCAATGGAGCTCGTGGTTCTCCAGCAGGGCTTCGCCAAGCACTACGGAGGAGGAGGAGGAGTTGGAGGAGGAGAGGGCTGCGCCAGGCAAAGGGTGCGGCTGCCCTCTCTGTCCCTCACTATATATAGGGGGAAGGGGGGTGGAGGAGGCGCCCTAGGGTTCCCTAGGTGAGGGGTGGCGGCCACAGGGGAAACCCTAGATGGGTTTGGGCGCCCCCACCCCTGGGAAACTTGCCCCAAGCCGGGAGGGGTGGCTGCCCTAGGGGAGGCACCCCCACCTCACCACGTTACGTGAGAGGGGTCGGGAGGGGCGCACAGCCCCTTAGTGGGCTGGTGTGCCCCCTCCCCTTGGCCCATAAGCCCCCCCAACGCTTGCCGGGGCCTCCGAAACCCCTTTCGGACATGCTGGCCATAGCCTGGTACCCCCGGAACAATTCCGGACTCCAATACCCTTCGTCCAATATACCGATCTTCACCTCCGGACCATTCCGGAGCTCCTCGTCATGTCCGGGATCTCATCCGGGAGTCCGAACAACCTTCGGTAACCACATACTATTTCCCATAACAACTCTAGCGTCACCGAACCTTAAGTGTGTAGACCCTACGGGTTCGGGAACCATGCAGACATGACCGAGACACCTCTCCGGCCAATAACCAATAGCGGGATCTGGATACCCATATTGGCTCCCACATGTTCCACGATGATCTCATCGGATGAACCACGATGTCGGGGATTCAATCAGTCCCGTATACAATTCCCTTTGTCTATCGGTATGTTACTTGCCCGAGATTCGATCGTCAGTATCCCAATACCTCGTTCAATCTCGTTACCGGCAAGTCTCTTTACTCGTTCCGTAAGGCATGATCCCGTGGCTAACTCCTTAGTCACATTGAGCTCATTATGATGATGCATTACCGAGTGGGCCCAGAGATACCTCTCCGTCATACGGAGTGACAAATCCCAGTCTCGATTCGTGCCAACCCAACAGACACTTTCGGAGATACCTGTAGTGCACCTTTATAGCCACCCAGTTACGTTGTGATGTTTGGTACACCCAAAGCATTCCTACGGTATCCGGGAGTTCCACAATCTCATGGTCTAAGGAAACGATACTTGACATTAGAAAAGCTCTTAGCAAATGAACTACACGATCTTGTGCTATGCTTAGGATTGGGTCTTGTCCATCACATCATTCTCCTAATGATGGGATCCCGTTATCAATGACATCCAATGTCCATGGTCAGGAAACCATAACCATCTATTGATCAACGAGCTACTCAACTAGAGGCTTACTAGGGACATGTTGTGGTCTATGTATTCATACATGTATTACGGTTTCCAGTTAATATAATTATAGCATGAACAATAGACAATTATCATGAACAAGGAAATACAATAATAACCATTTTATTATTTCCTCTAGGGCATATTTCCAACAATACTCAACCTAGCAATGATAATGATGTAGAAATTGAACCTGCTGTTGATCTTGATAACCCACAATCAAAGAATCAACGTTATAATAAGAGAGACTTTGTTGCTAGGAAACATGGTAAAGAAAGAGAACCTTGGGTTCAGAAACCCATGCCTTTTCCTCCCAAACCATCCAAGAAAAAGGATGATGAGGATTTTGAGCGCTTTGCTGAAATGATTAGACCTATCTTTTTGCGCATGCGATTAACTGATATGCTCAAAATGAATCCTTATGCTAAGTATATGAAAGAAATTGTTACGAATAAAAGAAAGATACCGGAAGCTGAAATTTCCACCAATGTTGCTAATTATACTTTTAAAGGTGGAATACCAAAGAAACTTGGAGATCTAGGAGTACCTACTATACCATGCTCCATTAAAAGAAACTATGTTAAAACTGCTTTATGTGATCTTGGAGCCGGTGCTAGTATTATGCCTCTCTCTTTATATCGTAGACTTGACTTGAATAAGTTGACACCTACTGAAATATGTTTGCAAATGGCTGATAAATCAACTGCTATACCTGTCGGTATTTGTGAGGACGTGCCTGTTGTAGTTGCAAACGTTACTATTTTAACGGACTTTGTTATTCTTGATATTCCCGAGGATGATAGTATGTCTATTATTCTTGGAAGACCTTTTTTGAATACTGCAGGGGCTGTTATTGATTGCAACACAGGCAATGTCACATTTCATGTTAATGGTAATGAGCATACGGTACACTTTCCGAGGAAACAACCTCAAGTCCACAGTATCAATTCTATTGGAAAAATTCTATCGATTATTTTTGGAGGTTTTGAATTTCCTCTTCCTACTGTCAAGAAGAAATATGATATTCTTATTATTGGGGTTGTGCATGTCCCCGTTGAGGTAACATAGTGTTATTCGAAATTTCTCCGGTGCCATGTTAGTCGGAATGAGTTTCTAAACAAGACTTGATCAACCTTGTTAGTGGATTCCTTTTGATGAGCATGAGATGGATGAAACTAGAAGCACAACCTTCTGCACTCTCTCTCTACTTTCTGTTATTTAGTTGAAATAAAGTAAAAATAGTATTTTTCAGTCTGTTTTCTGATTTATCCGTGCAATATAAAAATACCCAAAAAATAAAAGTTCTCCAAATGCCCTGAAAATGGAATATAATTTTTTCTAGAACATTTGAGAATGTCTGGCACTGAGAACACAGCAGGGGAGCAAGCACCTGGCCACGAGGGTCCAGGACGCGCCCACCCCTACAGGGCGCGCCCCCTGCCTCGTGGGCCCATGGTGGCTCCCCGCCACTTATTCCTGCACCCACACACTTCTTCTTCCTCCCAAAAAAATAACCATCCAGCTCAAGCACGAGTTCTAGCTCATTTTGCTGCGATTTTCGATCTCCTTGCTCAAAGCACCTCTCACAAAACAGCTTGGGAGATTGTTGCTTGGTATGTGACTCCTCTATTGGTCCAATTAGTTTTTGTTCTAGTGCTTTATTCATTGCAAATTTGTGCTTCCTAGGTGACCATGTTCTTGAGCTTGCATGTCAAATTTATATGGTTCCAAGTAGTTCTAATGCTTGATATAGTCTCTAGGCACTTGTAGGAGTAGTTGCTATCAATTTTGTTGAGCTTGGTTCACTTTTATTTGAAGTTGCTAAAAATTTCAGAAATTTTTAGAAAATAATGAAGAGATTTTTGAGGGGCTCATCGAGCCGAAGGTCGAAGGAAAAGCAAAGTGAAGAGGCACAGAGGCCCAAATATAATTTGCCTCGCACGGCGGAGGTCCGGCCGTGTGAATGGCCTTCCAATGATTTCTTGAGAGAAGCCGGGATTTATGATAATTTTTATGAATTGGCTGACAATGCAGGCCTCACCGACTTCCTCCGCGACCAACGCAATCAGTATCTCTTACTCACCAATACTTTTGTGCAAAACTTCTACTGTTATCCTAAGGAATCACCTCCTTCGGTAGAGTTTCATTTATATGATGTTGTTAAGAAGATGCCACTAGATGAATTTTGCAAGATTTGCAAAATACCTTTTGAGGTAGTTTAGATGAACCACATCGTAAAGATGTGGATGGGTTTATTGACACTATCACTGTGGGGGAAACCAGGAAGGTTTCCGATGCAAGAATCACTAGCGTACATTTTCCTGTTTTACGCTACTTTGCCATATTTGCTAGTCGTTGCTTAATTGGTTGCGGAATCTATGAAAACCTTAGTGTTCCTGATATTATTATTTTGTTCCATGGTTTATTCTGCGATAACGCTGTTAGTATGGGCGTTATTATTGCCAAACAGTTAAGTCTGAACCGTACAAAGGGCCCCATCTTTGGAGGTATTTATGCTTCACGCCTTGCTGCACACTATAACATACCTATTAGGCATTATGAAAAAGAAGAAAAATTGCTGCCCACTGCTTATTTAGATTATAAGTGTATGGTAGCGCATGACTTTATTGTTAAGAATAGGGAAGGAGCGCTTAAATACAAATTATTCTTTGATAAACATCACCCTGAGACTATTACCTTGCCTGCTCCCTCCTTGTTTAATTTATCTGAAGGTCCGTATCTCGTTCCGTTGGCAGCCATTCACGCCTACCGGAACCGTACACCAGCCACGGAGCCGGAACCACAATTTGAACCTCCACGACAGTCTAATTACCAGTGGGATCCGGAGATGATTTCCAACCAGTGGAAATCAGAGTCTTCTTCTTCTCAGTACGACCCCGGCTACAACTATGGATATCCGCCAGGCCATCCGTGGCAATAAACCAACTTAGGCCAAAAGCCTAAGCTTGGGTTGTACGTATTTTCCACTGACATTACATTTATGTTCAGACACACTCATTGCTAGATGTCAGTGCTCATACTTTTTCACTGTAATATCCATTCTAGTTTGTTTTCCTTTTTCTTGCTTTCTTCTTGTGTGTTTGTTAAACCTTAAGAAAAACCAAAAAAAAATTAGTGTAGCTTTTATCTAGTTTACTTTCTTGCTGTAGTAGTAATAATTAAAAAGAAAACCCAAAAAGATTTCCCGTTCTTCTTTTGCTTGTTGGGAGCTTTCCCGTGTAAATAGTTTTATTTATTTTCTTTTCTTTGGGGGTCTATAGGAGAAGACCATGATTAAATTGTTAAAGTGGCTCTTATATCCATTATTGTTGATTTAACCAAGAGCCCCTATTGCCTTGTCTTCTCCTGTTTATTGAATGCTCGCAGATTCCAGCTTAGTCCAATGCACGTGCACTCTTATTATTATTCACATCGTTTGGTCGTGCAAGTGAAAGGCAATTATGACGATATATGATGGACTGACTGAGATGAAAGAAGCTGGTATGAACTCGACCTCTCTTGTTTTTGTAAATATGATTAGTTCATCGTTCCTAATTCAGCCTATTATGAATAAACATGTTTGCAATGACAATTAGAGATCATAGTTGCTTGTGCAATGCTTGATTAGCTATGAGTTATAATGGTTTACCTTGCGTGCCAACATGCTATTAAAATGGTTGTGATGTGGTATAGTGGGGTGGTATCCTCTTTTGAATGATTTAAGTGACTCGACTTGGCACATGTTCACGCATGTAGTTGAAACAAATCAACATAGCCTTCATGATATTTATGTTCATGGTGGATTATATCCTACTCATGCTTGCACTCAATGTTTATTAATTTTAATGCATGTTCATGACTGTTGTCGCTCTCTAGTTGGTCGCTTCCCAGTCTTTTGCTAGCCTTCACCTGTACTAAGCGGGAATACTGCTTGTGCATCCAATCCCTTAAACCCGAAAGTTATTCCACATGAGTCCACTATACCTTCCTATATGCGGTATCTATTTGCCGTTCCAAGTAAATTTTTATGTGCCAAACTCTACACCTTCAAATGAAATTCTATTTTGTATGCTCGAATAGCTCATGTATCAAGTAGGGCTGTCCGTATCTTCCATGCTAGGCGGGTTATTCTCAAGAGGAATGGACTCCGCTCCTCACTCACGGGAAAATGGCTGGTCACCGGGATGCCCAGTCCCATGCTTTACGCAAACTAAATCAAAATAATTGTAAACAAAACTCCCCATGGGACTGTTGCTAGTTGGAGGCACTCGTTGTTTCGAGCAAGCCATGGATTGATGCTTGTTGGTGGAGGGGGAGTATAAACTTTACCATTCTATTTGGGAACCGCCTATAATGCGTGTAGCATGGAAGATATTGTTGGAAATATGCCCTAGAGGCAATAATAAAATGGTTATTATTGTATTTCCTTGTTCATGATAATTGTCTATTGTTCATGCTATAATTGTATTAACTGGAAACGTAATACCTGTGTGAATACATAGACCACAACATGTCCCTAGTAAGCCTCTAGTTGACTAGCTCGTTGATCTATAGATGGTTATGGTTTCCTGACCATGGACATTGGATGTCATTGATAACGGGATCACATCATTAGGAGAATGATGTGATGGACAAGACCCAATCCTAAGCATGGCACAAGATCGTGTAGTTCGTTTGCTAAGAGCTTTTCTGATGTCAAGTATCGTTTCCTTAGACCATGAGATTGTGCAACTTCCGGATACCGTAGGAATGCTTTGGGTGTACCAAACGTCACAACGTAACTGGGTGGCTATAAAGGTGCACTACAGGTATCTCCGAAAGTGTCTGTTGGGTTGGCACGAATCAAGACTGGGATTTGTCACTCCGTATGACGGAGAGGTATCTCTGGGCCCACTCGGTAATGCATCATCATAATGAGCTCAATGTGACTAAGGAGTTAATCACGGGATCATGCGTTATGAAACGAGTAAAGAGACTTGCCGGTAACGAGATTGAACAAGGTATAGGGATACAGACGATCGAATCTCGGGCAAGTAACATACCGATTGACAAAGGGAATTGTATACGGGATTGATTGAATCCCCGACATCGTGGTTCATCCGATGAGATCATCGTGGAACATGTGTGACCAACATGGGTATCTAGATCCCGCTGTTGGTTATTGGCCGGAGAACGTCTCGGTCATGTCTGCATGATTCCCGAACCCGTAGGGTCTACACACTTAAGGTTCGATTACGCTAGGGTTATAGGGAATAGATATACGTGGTTACCGAATGTTGTTCAGAGTCGCGGATGAGATCCCGGACATCACGAGGAGTTCCGGAATGGTCCGGAGGTAAAGAATAATATATAGGAAGTGAGATTTTGGCCACCAGAAGAGTTTCGGGCATCACCGGTAATGTATCGGGACCACCGGAGGGTTTCGGGGGTCCACCGGGAGGGGCCACCAGCCCCGGAGGCTTGCATGGGCCAATAGTGGGAAGGGACCAGCCCCTGAGTGGGCTGGTGCGCCTCCCACCAGGGCCCAGGGCGCAGCTTGGAGGGGAAAGGGGGAAACCCTAGGCGCAGATGGGCCCAAGGCCCACCCTAGGGCGCGCCCCCCTCTCTCCCCCTCTTGGCCGCCCCCTCCATCCCCCTCTTGGCCGCCCCCTCCATCCCATCTAGGGCTGCCGCCCCCCCTAGGGGTGGGAACCCTAGAGGGGGCGCACCTTCCTCCCCTTCCCCTATATATAGTGGGGGTTTTGGGGCTGCCATAGACATGAGTCTCCCTCTCTCTTGGCACAGCCCTACCCCTCTCCCTCCTTGTCTCTCGCAGTGCTTGGCGAAGCCCTGCTGAAGTGCCACGCTCCTCCATCACCACCATGTCATTGTGCTGCTGCTAGACGAAGTCTTCCCCGACCTCTCCCTCTCTCCTTGCTGGATCAAGGCACGGGAGACGTCACCGGGCTGCATGTGTGTTGAACGCGGAGGCACCGTTGTTCGGTGCTTAGATCGGATTTGGCCGCGATCTGAATTGCTTTGTGTACGACTCCACCGACCGCGTTCTTGCAACGCTTTCGCATCGCGATCTTCAAGGGTATGAAGATGCACTCCCCTCTCTCTCGTTGCTAGTTATTCCATAGATTGATCTTGGTGATGCGTAGAAAATTTTGAATTTCTGCTACGTTCCCCAACAGATATTGCCATCTCTCGGTTGTTATGTTGACAATGAAAGTATGCCGCTCAAAATATTATTTATCTCTATTTCAAAATCGAGCTCTAGCACCTCTACAAATCCCTGCTTCCCTCTGCGAAGGGCCTATATATTTAATTTCATGTTGAGTCATCACCCTCTTATTAAAAATCACTAGATGGAGAGCGCTGCTGTCATTTGCATCCATTACTATTAATTTATATTGGGTATGACTATGATTGGATTTCTTTTACCATGAATTACAATGTCTAGTCAGTCCTTGATCTTTAAAGGTGCTCTGCATTTATGTTTTGCGGTCTCAGAAAGGGCTAGCGAGATACCATCTTGTTATATCATATTATGATTGTTTTGAGAAAGTGTTGTCTCCCAAGATTTATTATTATTGCTCGCTAGTTGATTATGCCATTGATATGAGTAAACATGAGACCTAAGTGTTATTGTGAATGTGGTTAGTCATAATCTTTGCTGAAAACTTGAATGCTGGCTTTACATATTTACAACAACAAGATCAAACAGAGTTTGTAAAAGTTTTTCTTTATCACTTTCAGTTTATCAACTGAATTGCTTGAGGACAAGCAAAGGTTTAAGCTTGGGGGAGTTGATACGTCTCCGTCGTATCTACTTTTCCAAACACTTTTGCCCTTGTTTTGGACTCTAACTTGCATGATTTGAATGGAACTAACCTGGACTGACACTGTTTTCAGCAGACTTTCCATGGTGTTATTTATGTGTAGAAACAAAAGTTCTCGGAATGACCTGAAACTCCACGGAACATCTATTTGGAAAATAACTAAAATACTGGAAGAAAAATCCACGTCAGGGGGCCCACACCCTGTCCACGAGGGTGGGGGGCGCGCCTGCCCCCCCCCTGGGCGAGCCCCCCTGCCTCGTGGGCCCCCTGACGCTCCACCGACCTCAACTCCAACTCCATATATTCACTTTTGGGGAGAAAAAAAATCATAGAGAAGGTTTCATTGTGTTTTACGATATGGAGCCGCCGCCAAGCCCTAAAACCTCTCGGGAGGGCTGATCTGGAGTCCGTTCGGGGCTCCGGAGAGGGGAATCCGTCGCCGTCGTCATCATCAACCATCCTCCATCACCAATTTCATGATGCTCACCGTCGTGTGTGAGTAATTCCATCGTAGGCTTGCTGGACGGTGATGGGTTGGATGAGATCTATCATGTAATTGATTTAGTTTTGTTAGGGTTTGATCCCTAGTATCCACTATGCTCTGAGATTGATGTTGCTATGACTTTGCTATGCTTAATGCTCGTCACTAGGGCCCGAATGCCATGATTTCAGATCTGAACCTATTATGTTTTCATGAATATATGTGAGTTCTTGATCCTATCTTGCAAGTCTATAGTCACCTACTATGTGTTATGATCCGGCAACCCCAAAGTGACAATAATCGGGACCACTCCCGGTGATGACCGTAGTTTGAGGAGTTCATGTATTCACTATGTGTTAATGCTTTGGTCCGGTACTCTATTAAAAGGAGGCCTTAATATCCCTTAGTTTCCATTAGGACCCCGCTGCCACGGGAGGGTAGGACAAAAGATGTCATGCAAGTTCTTTTTCATAAGCACGTATGACTATATTCGGAATACATGCCTACATTACATTGATGAATTGGAGCTAGTTCTGTGTCACCCAATAGTAGAAAAAGGGTCAAATGTGAGACACATTAGTGCCGGTTTGCAGTTGAGCCGGCACTAATGTGTCCATTAGTGTCAGTTCAAACAACTAGGCAGGAGGAGATCTTTAGTACCGATTCGGGGCGAACTTGTAGTACCGGTTCATGCCCCGAACCGGTACTAAAGAGGATGGGGCCCGGGCAGCCCCTTTAGTACCGGTTTGTGGCATAAACCGGTAGTAAAGAGGTTGTGGCAGGCTGTTTTTAGTCCCACCTCGCTCCCCTAGCAAGATTTTTACCACCTTAAATATGTTAATTCTCAACCTATCACAAGCACTTGGTCTTCATTGAACTCTATGTGTAGAATTTGTGGTCGCAATATGAGTCTTCACCGGTTTCTAAACCGTTGAGGACTCATATTGACAATTCAGATTGTACACAAAAAGATCATTGATAATCAATGTATTTTTTATGACAATCAATGTTTTTTAAACTTATTTGAACTCAGCCTATTTTTGCATTCAGTATGCAGCATTCAAAGCGACGTCATCAATGTCCAACACGTTCTGACATCATTTGCTGTTTTTCAGTCATTTACCGATTTGTTTAGAGAGCTAAATGACCGTGAAATTGAAAATCACTACAAAATGAACTATAGAAATGCTGGAACTTGGCATGGTATCATCATTTCACCCGCATAGCATGTGCAAAAGAGTAGATAGGGTCACGGCGAAAACTGGACAAACTGGACAATCTCTTTCGGAGTATCAGGGTTTCGGACGAGAACTCATATGTTACACGGGCACTTCATTATTTTTTAAACTTATTTGAACTCCAGCCTATTTTTGCGTTCAGTATGCAGCATTCAAAGCGACGTCATCAATTTCCAACACGTTCTGACATCATTTGCTGTTTTTCAGTCATTTACCGATTTGTTTAGAGAGCTAAATGACGGTAAAATTGAAAATCACTTTAAAATGAACTCTGAAAATGTTGGAATTTGGCATGGTATCATCATTTCACCCGCATAGCGTGTGCAAAAGAGTAGAGAGGGTCACGGCGAAAACTGGATGCAGCTTGTGTACAAACTAGACAATCTCTTCCAGAGTATATCAGGGTTTCGGACGAGAACTCATCTATTACACGGGCACTTCAATGTTTTTTAAACTTATTTGAACTCCAGCCTATTCTTTCTTTCAGTACGCGACATTCAAAGCGACATCATCAATTTCCAACACGTTCTGACATCATTTGCTGTTTTTCAGTCATTTACCGTTTTGTTTAGAGAGTTAAATGACCGTGAAATTGAAGCTCACTACAAAATGAACTCTGAAAATGTTGGAACTTGGCATGGTATCATCATTTCACCCGCATAGCATGCGCAAAAGAGTAGAGAGGGTCACGGCGAAAACTGGACCCACCTCGTTTACAAACTGGACAATCTCTATCGGAGTATCAGGGTTTCCGACGAGAACTCATCTGTTACACGGGCACTTCAATGTTTTTTAAACTTATTTGAACTCCAGCCTATTTTTGCGTTCAGTATGCATCATTCAAAGCGACGTCATCAATTTCCAACACGTTCTGACATCATCTGCTGTTTTTCAGTCATTTACCGATTTGTTTAGAGAGCTAAATGGCCGTGAAATTGAAAATCGCTACAAAATGAACTCTGAAAATGTTGGAACTTGGCATGGTATAATCATTTCACCCGCATAGCATGTGCAAAAGAGTAGAGAGGGCCACGGCGAAAATTGGACGCACCTCGTGTACAAACTAGACAATCTCTTCCAGAGTATCAGGGTTTCAGAGGAGAACTCATCTGTTAAATGGGCACTTCAATGATTTTTAAACTTATTTGAACTCCAGCCTATTTTTGCGTTCAGTATGCAGCATTCAAAGCAACGTCATCAATTTCCAACACGTTCTGACATCATTTGCTGATTTTCAGTCATTTACCGATTTGTTTAGAGAGCTAAATGACCATCAAATTGAAAATCACTACAAAATGAACTCTGAAAATGTTGGAACTTGGCATGGTATCATCATTTCACCCGCATAGCATGTGCAAAAGAGTAGAGAGGGTCACGACGAAAACTGGACGCACCTCATGTACGAACTGGACAATCTCTTCCGGAGTATCAAGGTTTCGGACGAGAACTCATCTGTTACACGGGCACTTCAATGTTTTTTAAACTTATTTGAACTCCAGCCTATTTTTGCGTTCAGTATGCAACATTCAAAGCGACGCCATCAATTTCCAGCACGTTCTAACATCATTTGCTATTTTTCAGTCATTTACCGATTTGTTTAGAGAGCTAAATGACCGTGAAATTAAAAATCACTACAAAATGAACTCTGAAAATTACTCAAAAATAAATAGAAGAAAATAAATAATGCAGAAAAGAAAGAAACTATATAAAAAATTTGTTGGGGCGCTGCCCAGTGGGCCTGCCAGACCTAGGGTGTGCAAATTCAGGCCCAGAAGGGCCAGCAGGCTCACAGGGCAGCGCCATAGTTAGGCCCAGAAGCCTGCTATATTGAGAAGTTCGAAGGAGCAGCCGCGGCTGGGTTTATAAACCAGTGCGGCTGCCCTTCGCTCGGCGAGGTGGGACTAAACATTGTGCAGCACCGGTGGCAGTGCACAACCATTAGTACCGGTTGGTGGCTCCAACCGGTACTAATGAGTGGGCCTTTAGTACCGGTTCGTGGCACGAACCGGTACTAAAGGGGCCATTTCCCGCCCCTTGGCCTGGCGAAAATTGGCCTTTAGTACCAGTTGGTGGCTCCAACCGGTACTAAAGGCCCCTCCTATATATATGGCACTTACGAAAAATTCAGTTTCATCGACCACCACTTCTTCTCCAACTTCTTCGCGCGACATGGCCGCCGCCGTCACCCGTCGCGCGCCGCCCTCGCAGG
>NC_057811.1:19682201-19697597 GCF_018294505.1 Triticum aestivum
AGTTGAATTAGTTGAATTAATAGAACTAGTTGAATTAATAGAAGTAGTTGAATTAGTTGAATTAATAGAACTAGTAAGTGTTTAATGTTTCACCTATATGAACATAGGAAATGTCGTCTGACGACGAAAAAGATTTCATTAAGTGCGAATACTGTGTAGACCAGTGCGGCCTGTGTGACAGAAATTTCCTTGTTGATGATAGGCGCTTGCGCATCAAGCTGGATGAGACCTTCGAAGTGGATACAGTAAGTCACAACGACAAGTCTTTTTTCGTAATTAAGCATGACTTATATATGCTTCATTTGCTTCAACTTATAATTTTAAATTTTCACTATTCTACTAGCGCATCCCCTGCCATGCAAGAATTTTTGTCTTGGATAAGATAAGTTTCAGTGCTATGGAAACTATGGAGGTAAAGAGAGTTTACCTGAAGACCGAGCATGGTTATACTTTCAACGTCAAATTAGACAATGCAGACACGTACACCTATTTTGAATGCAAAACTTGGCAAGCACTATGCAAGGCTTATGCATTTGAGTCTGGGTCGATGTGCAGACGCCTCCAGTTCTACCATTATGTGAGTTTCTCAACCATATTTATGTCTTTGATATTGTTTATTCAAAAATAGTTGACAACTAATTTCTATTGACAGCTTATTTCCATTCAAGAAAACATGTCCGGCGCTTGGTAGACAGGACCTACTACTGTCCCGGAGCTGAACTAAACTGCAAGGAGATAAGTCATTATGTTTCATGGCTTGAGGATCTTCATACTGTCAAGACAAATTTTCTTCCTGCACTTAGAAATGTTAGTACTCAAAACGTGCGACCAATAGTGATCGTATTGAACTACGGTCACATCTATTTATGAAAGATGGTAAGATTTTTACTATTTGTCCTGAGTGCATCTTTTGCATACATTATTTTTTTGGTAAACTTTCATTGCTAAGTATATTAATTACTATACGATGTTCTTCAACAGGGAGTCCCGATGACAGTTGTGCCTCAGTGGATCGAGACTAAAGGTCACATGTCAATGGTTAGCTTACGGCCAAGATATCCTACATTGCACATGAGTGCATTCAGGATTTCTAAAAGCGATGAATGCTTAATAGTGAAAGATTGGAGCAAAATTGTTAACGATCCCAGAGAAGTACTAGGGGGCAGCAATAATGAGAAGCGCAGCCCACGATTAGGAGACAGGTTCATCTGCATGCTCCAGTATGATGAATCAGGAGAGCTATACATGTTCTATGCTATTTTACCTGAGAGAGAGAGCAGCAGGAGTGATTTAGCTAGTTCATGCTCTTAGTACTTTTGTCCTCTCATGCCCGTGTTCTTCGTCCTGAACTTAATCTCAAAGGGTGATTTGCTTTTGTGGTGTTATGAACGCTTATAATATCATGACCATGTTGAACTCGATGATATCTTTGCTTCTGGTACAAGTGAATGTTTTTTCTTTAAGCTAGTGTTGGTGGTGATTAGATAGCGGTAATGACTATGATGATTAAATAGTGGTAATGACGACTATGATGATTTTTAGCTAGCTGTATACTGTTGTTGATGATATGATGCAAGAGTTTTTATATTAATTTGATGATGATGATGATGAGTTATTATATCATTTATGAAAGAAATCGAAGATTAGTTTCAGCTGGATGGATCCTAGCTAAGTGATCAAGTATATGCCATATCCATATTATACTTGATCACCTAGTGATCAAGTATAATATGGATATGGCATATACTTGATCACTTAGCTAGGATCCACATGCATCCAGTCGAAACTAACCTGCGGTACTTCCACCTAATGATTTAACAACTAAAATAATCACTAAATTAAATTGAAAACACAAAATTGAAGGAAAAATAAAAATAATACCAAAAAAACCCCACACATTTAGTACCGGTTGGTGTTACCAATCCGTACTAATGTCCTGCACGCACCCGGGCCTGGCTCGTGTCACGTGGTGGCACTTTAGCGCCGGTTCATGATGAACCGGTACTAAAGGGGGGGGGGACCTTTAGTCCCCACTCTTTAGTGCCAGTTGTGGAACCGGCACTAAAGGCCCTTACGAACCGGCGCTATAGCCCGGTTCTGCACTAGTGACCCTATGTTATGACTGTTACATGATGAACCGCATCCGGCATAATTCTTCATCACCGATCCAATGCCTACGACCTTTTCACATATTGTTCTTCACTTATTTACTTTTCCGTTGCTACTGTTACAATCACTACAAAACCCAAAAATATTACTTTGCTACTAAATACTTTGCTGCAGATACTAAGTTATCCAGGGTGTGGTTGAATTGACAACTCAACTGCGAATACTCGAGAATATTCTTTGGCTCCCCTTGTGTCGAATCAATAAATTTGGGTTGAATACTTTACCCTCGAAAACTATTGCGATCCCCTATACTTGTGGGTTATCAGCGCGCAAGAGGCTCGAGCCGAGGCCCAGAGCGCCCTTCAGGAAATCCAAGCGGCCCAGAAGATCGTGGCGGGTAAGGATTTCATTATGCACAACAAATCTGTGAAGGAAGCGTTCCTTTAACTTACCCGAATTTGGAACTCTCCAGGGGCGTTTACGGATTTGCCGCGGAGCGTATCAGATGCTGTCGAATTCTATCGAGCCGAAGCAGGGAGTTCTATGGAGAAGCTGTTCTGGTCTCAGTATCTTGGACCGGAACATCCGTTGTCCTTCAGCGACCAACTGAAACAGCTGGTCGAGCTGCATAAGGCGACCGAGCTAGCCATGAAGGAGCTGATAGTCCGACTATGGCCTGCCGCGCCGATGCCCAGCAGCTACTTCGGACTTGTGAAGCGGCTTGTTGATGCCTGCCCACGGCTTGAGGTTATAAAGTGGTCTGTCTGTATCAAAGGTGCACGGATGGCTTTTGCCTGCGTCAAGACGCACTGGGCGAAGATGGATGCCAAGAAGCTGATGACCGAGGGGCCGCCTGAGGGCAAGGAGCATAGCTGACCCGAGTTATATTTTGATGGTATCCTGAAGGGATCCCGCCTTGTGGCGGGCCAATGTACGAAGGATGTTATATTCCCATGAAAACATTCGTATTATCCTGTCCTGTAATATGGAACAATGATGTTATGTAATATAATGCATATCGTTTTTTTTTAATTCTACCTCCTGTGTGGCCGTTTATGAAATCTGAGGGTTGGCCAGTCGTCGGCTTCTGCCCCCACGTAGATAGTACGGGGGTGTTCGGGATAAATCTAAACACTCTTTACTCCATATTCTGGTCCTTAAAGGAGGTGTTTAGAGCGACGAACAAGGCAATCAGACTATACGACCTTTATCGCCCTCACTTAGCCATAGGAGTTTGAAAATGAGAATTTTGGCGAAGCCCCTTGTGTTCGGAAGGCCGAACCAGGGGCGCTATACACGCCTAATCAGAGAAAAACTGATTCCTGGCATAAAACGGAAAAATCTCTAAGGATTTGAAAGCTCTCGAACAGCTGACCGGCTCCCGCTGCATCATGACAGTCCGTTTTTGGCTTTCTCTACTGAGGTGCTCGTTCGGAAGAACCGGGACACAATCGCAGTTGTTCTCCCTTTACTACCCTAGCCGATAGAGCGGAACGTAAGGTAGTAAGCACAGGAGCCGGGCAACCCAACTATTGACCAAAGACATGATCCGGAGCCGATGCATATAATGCTATAAGTTCGGGGTGCTGAACTGCACTGAAAAAGTTGTTCGGACTTTATTGCCATACTGCGGGGCACGAAAGCCCCTGGTGAAGTAAAATGTACCAGTGTACGTGTGCAATGAGTAATAAACACAAAGGTAAGGAAACAAGGAAAACTAAGTGATAAGCTTACGCTACCATTTATTTACCATTGTAATGTGATTAATACGTCAAGGCGTACTTGTACAAGTAATGCGATAAGCAAGTAAGGCTATTTAACATGCCATGACCAAGAGCGAGCTGCGTGCGGGTATGTAAAAACAGGTATAGCAATCTTTAGTAGAGACCACCTGGGGATTCCCTCGTACGCCAAAGCTCCTTTCCTCCTTGGTGTGTCCGACAGACGGGTTGTCCGAAGAAACCTCGAAAAGAGGAAAAAAAAGAAATTAAAAGGACAAGTGAAGGTGTGCGAATCTTAGGGCCGTTCGAACCGCACTGTGGATCACGAACTAGCTATGCCTCTGTCGATGCCCATGGAATTTTGAGTGCGTAGTTATGTTCGCGCGGTACGAATGCCGTTGTTTGATCGGGACTGGGACGGAGGCCGAATTGCTAGTTAGGCTCTTGACGAGACGGGTTGACATTCTGTAGATTGCTTCGGGCTCTTTTAATGGTGTCCGGGGGTGTGGCCGCCGAATTAAGGTTCTGCTGGGATAGGCTGTGCTGTACTTCTGCTGCTAAGGCTGTGGTATGCTCCTCCATACGGAGGGAGCGTTCTGTATTTCCATTGATTGTTATGACGCCACGTGGTCCGGGCATCTTGACCTTGAGATAAGCGTAGTGGGGTACCACATTGAATCGAGCAAATGCGGTTCGCCCAAGCAGTGCATGATAGCCGCTACGAAAGGGGATGATGTCGAAGATTAACTCCTCGCTTCTGAAGTTGCCCGGAGATCCGAAGACGACTTCTAACGTGATTGAGCTCGTACAACGGGCCTCCACACCTGGTATAACTCCTTTGAAGGTAGTCCTTGTGGGTTTGATCCATGATGGGTTAATGCCTATTTTGCGTACCGTGTCCTGATAGAGCAGATTGAGGCTGCTGCCACCGTCCATGAGGACTCGCGTTAGGTGGAATCCGTCAATGATTGGGTCTAGGACTAGTGCGGCTGATCCGCCGTGCCAGATACTGGTCAGATGATCTCGACGGTCAAAGGTGATCGGGTACGATGACCATGGATTGAATTTTTGGGCGACTGGCTCTATCGCAAAGACGTCCCTTAGTGCGCGCTTGCGCTCCCTCTTGGGGATGTGTGTAGCATATATCATGTTCACCGTTTGGACTTGCGGGGGAAACTTCTTCTGTCCCCCTGTGGTTGGCTACAGGGGTTCCTCGTCTTCGTCCTCGCTCTACGATCCCTTTTCCTTATTCTCGGTGTTTGACTTGCCGGCTTGCTTAAAAACCCAGAAATCTCTATTGGTATGATTGGTTGGCTTGTGGGGGGTGCCATGGATTTCGCACGGACGATCGAGTATGCGGTCCATACTAGATGGTCCATGATTGTTCCCTTGATATGGCTTTTTCCGCTGACCGGACTTGAAGCCGCCGAATCCGGCGTTTACAGCTGTTTCATCAGTGTTATCGCCATTGCTTCGGCGTTTGTGACTGCTGCGTCGGAGCTTGCTGTTGTTATTTTTGGCCTCGGAGGGGCCTGCTTTGCTTGGCCTATTTTTACTACGAGCCAGCCAGCTGTCCTCACCCGCACAAAAGCGGGTCATGAGGGTCGTGAGGGCCGCCATAGATTTCGGCTTTTCTTGGCCGAGGTCGCGGGCGAGCCATTCGTCCCGGATGCTATGTTTAAAGGCCGCTAAAGCTTCTGCATCCGGATAGTCGACGATCTGGTTCTTTTTAGTTAGGAACCTAGTCCAGAATTTCCTGGCTGACTTCCCGGGCTGTTGGACTATGTGACTTAAGTCATCGGCGTCCGGCGGCCGGACATATGTACCTTGGAAGTTGTCGAGAAAGGCTTCTTCCAAGTCCTCCCAGCTGCCGATGGATTTTTCAGGCAGGCTGTTTAACCAGTGCCGAGCTGGCCCTTTGAGTTTTAACGGGAGGTATTTGATAGCATGGAGGTCATCTCCGCAGGTCATGTGAATGTGGAGAATGAAATCCTCGATCCATACCGCGGGATCAGTTGTTCCATCATATGATTCAATATTGACGGGTTTGAACCCTTCGGGGAATTCATGGTCCATTACTTCATCAGTGAAGCAAAGAGGGTGTGCGGAGCCTCTATATCGAGCCGTGTCGTGACGTAGCTCAGATGGAGTCCGTTTATGGTTATCGGCTCGAGCGTGACTAGTCTTGTCACGTCCGAATAGGTAGCCGTCGTCGCGTGTCAAGGCACGCCCTCACGGTCCGTAGATCGACCTTGTATGTCCTGCTCTACTGCCCAGGTCTTGACGGAGGTCATATGTATGGCCCTGAGATGTGTTATCCCTGCCTTTATGGCGAGGTGGGACAGTCTGTTTTTCGCCTTGGGTTGCCGTTTTGTCCCGGCCGCACGGTGGCCGATAACCCTCATTGCGTGATGCTGGTGCGGGGTCTGGCGCCTCGTCATCGAACTGGGGTAGCAATTTGCGCTTCGGGAAACTTTTGGCTGGTCGTTTAAGGCCGTAATCCTCGACTGCCAGGACATCAGTCCATTTGTCATTGAGCAGGTCTTGATTAGCTTGAAGCTGCTGCTGCTTCTTTTTCAGGCTCCTTGCAGTGGCTATTGGCTGAAGCTTAAAGAGCTCCTCCTCTAGAGGTTCCTCAGGCACAATGAAATCTTCGTTGCCGAGGCTCACCTCCTCCTTGGAGGGTGGATGGTAACTGATGTTTTCCGAGTCTTCTTCCATGGCCTGTTTGTCAGGGCTGATGATACGTCCATTTTACATCATGCTTTTATATCGATATTTATTGCATTATGGGCTGTTATTACACATTATGTCACAATACTTATGCCTATTCTCTCTTATTTTACAAGGTTTACATGAAGAGGGAGAATGCCGGTAGCTGGAATTCTGGGCTGGAAAAGGAGCAAATATTAGAGACCTATTATGCACAACTCCAAAAGTCCTGAAACTCCACGGAAGTTATTTTTGGAAATAATAAAAAATACTGAGCGAAGAAAATACCAGAGGGGACCCACACCCTGGGCACGAGGGTGGGGGCGCGCCCCCTTCCTCGTGGGCCCCATGGTGGCCCTCCGGTGCCCATCTTCTGCTATATGAAGTATTTCGTTCGAAGAAAAATCATAAGCAAGCTTTCGGGACGAGACTCCGCCGCCACGAGGCGGGACCTTGGCGGAACCAATCTAGGGCTCTGGCGGAGCTCTTCTGCCGGGGACACTTCCCTCCAGGAGGGGGAAATCATCGCCATCGTCATCACCAACGCTCCTCTCATTGGGAGGGGGCCAATCTCCATCAACATCTTCACCAGCACCATCTCTTCTCAAACCCTAGTTCATCTGTTGTATCCAATTCTTATCTCCAAGTCTGAGATTGGTACCTGTAGGTTGCTAGTAGTGTTGATTACTCCTTGTAGTTGATGCTAGTTGGTTTATTTGGTGGAAGATCATATGTTCAGATCCTTTATGCATATTAATACTCATCTGATTATGAACATGAATATGCTTTGTGAGTAGTTACGTTTGTTCCTGAGGACATGGGAGAAGTCTTGCTATTAGTAGTCATGTGAATTTGGTATTCGTTCGATATTTTGATGAGATGTATGTTGTCTCTCCTCTAGTGGTGTCATGTGAACGTCAACTACATGAAACTTCACCATTATTTGGGCCTAGAGGAAGGCATTGGGAAGTAATAAGTAGATGATGGGTTACTAGAGTGACAGAAGCTTAAACCCTAGTTTATGCGTTGCTTCGTAAGGGGCTGATTTGGATCCATATGTTTCATGCTATGGTTAGGTTCACCTTAATACTTCTTTTGTAGTTGCGGATGCTTGCAATAGGAGTTAATCATAAGTGGGATGCTTGTCCAAGTAAGGACAGCACCCAAGCACCGGTCCACCCACATATCAAATTATCAAAGTACCGAACGCGAATCATATGAACGTGATGAAAACTAGCTTGACAGTAATTCCCATGTGTCCTCGGGAGCGCTTTTCTCTATATAAGAGTTTGTCCAGGCTTGTCCTTTGCTACAAAAAGGATTGGGCCACCTTACTGCACTTTATTTACTTTTGTTACTTGTTGCTCGTTGCAAATTATCTTTTCACAAAACTATCTGTTACCTACAATTTCAGTGCTTGCAGAGAATACCTTGCTGAAAACTGCTTATCATTTCCTTCTGCTCCTCGTTGGGTTTGACACTCTTACTTATCGAAAGGACTACGATAGATCCCCTATACTTGTGGGTCATCAAGACTCTTTTCTGGCGCCGTTGCCGGGGAGTGAAGCGCCTTTGGTAGGTGCAATTTGGTGAGGAAAAATTTATATAGTGTGCTGAAATTTACTGTCAATTGTTACTATGGAAAGTAATCCTCCGAGGGGCTTGATTGTTATGACGCCACGTGGTCCGGGCATCTTGACCTTGAGATAAGCGTAGTGGGGTACCACATTGAATCGAGCAAATGCGGTTCGCCCAAGCAGTGCATGATAGCCGCTACGAAAGGGGATGATGTCGAAGATTAACTCCTCGCTTCTGAAGTTGTCCGGAGATCCGAAGACGACTTCTAACGTGATTGAGCTCGTACAACGGGCCTCGACACCTGGTATAACTCCTTTGAAGGTAGTCCTTGTGGGTTTGATCCGTGATGGGTTAATGCCCATTTTGCGTACCTTGTCCTGATAGAGCAGATTGAGGCTGCTGCCACCGTCCATGAGGACTCGCGTTAGGTGGAATCCGTCAATGATTGGGTCTAGGACTAGTGCGGCTGATCCGCCGTGCCAGATACTAGTCAGATGATCTCGACGGTAAAAGGTGATCGGGTACGATGACCATGGATTGAATTTTGGGGCGACTGGCTCTATCGCAAAGACGTCCCTTAGTGCGCGCTTGCGCTCCCTCTGGGGGATGTGTGTAGCACATATCATGTTCACCGTTTGGACTTGAGGGGGAAACTTCTTCTGTCCCCCTGTGGTTGGCTGCAGGGGTTCCTCGTCTTTGTCCTCGCTCTGCGATCCCTTTTCCTTATTCTCGGTGTTTGACTTGCCGGCTTGCTTAAAAACCCAGGAATCTCTATTGGTATGGTTGGTTGGCTTGTGCGGGGTGCCATGGATTTCGCACGGACGATCGAGTATGCGGTCCATACTAGATGGTCCATGATTGTTCCCTTGATATGGCTTTTTCCGCTAACCGGACTTGAAGCCGCTGAATCCGGCGTTTACAGCAGTTTCATTAGTGTTATCGCCATTGCTTCGGCGTTTGTGTCTGCTGCGTCGGAGCTTGCTGTTGTTATTTTTGGCCTCGGAGGGGCCTGCTTTGCTGGCCCTATTTTTACTACAAGCCAGCCAGCTGTCCGCACCCGCACAAAAGCGGGGCATGAGGGCCGTGAGGGCGGCCATAGATTTCGGCTTTTCTTGGCCGAGGTGGCGGGCGAGCCATTCGTCGCGGATGCTATGTTTAAAGGCCGCTAGGGCTTCTGCATCCGGATAGAAGACGATCTGGTTCTTTTTAGTTAGGAACCTAGTCCAGAATTTCCTGGCTGACTCCCCGGGCTGTTGGACTATGTGACTTAAGTCATCAGCGTCCGGCGGCCGGACATATGTACCTTGGAAGTTGTCGAGAAAGGCTTCTTCCAAGTCCTCCCAGCTGCCGATGGAATTTTCAGGCAGGTTGTTTAACCAGTGCCGAGCTGGCCCTTTGAGTTTTAATGGGAGGTATTTGATAGCATGGAGGTCATCTCCGCGGGTCATGTGAATGTGGAGAATGAAATCCTCAATCCATACCGCGGGATCGGTTGTTCCGTCATATGATTCAATATTGACGGGTTTGTACCCTTCGGGGAATTCATGGTCCATTACTTCATCAGTGAAGCAAAGAGGGTGTGCGGAGCCTCTATATCGAGCCGTGTCGTGACGTAGCTCTGATGGAGTCCGTCTATGGTTATCGGCTCGAGCGTGACTAGTCTTGTCACGTCCGAATAGGTAGCCGTCGTCGCGTGTCAAGGCACGTCCTCGCGATCCATAGATCGACCTTGTATGTCCTGCTCTACTGTCTAGGTCTTGACGGAGGTCATATGTAGGGCCCCGAGATGTGTTATCCCTGCCTTTACGGCGAGGTGGGACAGTCTGTTTTTCGCCTTGGGTTGCCGTTTTGTCCCGGCCGCACGGTGGCTGATAACCCTCATTGCGTGATGCTGGTGCGGGGTCTGGCATCTCGTCATCGAACTGGGGTAGCAATTTGCGCTTCGGGTAACTTTTGGCTGGTCATTTAAGGCCGTAATCCTCGACTACCAGGACATCAGTCCATTTGTCATTGAGCAGGTCTTGATTAGCTTGAAGCTGCTGCTGCTTCTTTTTCAGGCTCCTTGCAGTGGCTATTGGCTGAAGCTTAAAGAGCTCCTACTCTAGAGGTTCCTCAGGCACAATGAAATCTTCGTTGCCGAGGCTCACCTCCTCCTCGGAGGGAGGATGGTAAATGATGTCTTCCGAGTCTTCTTCCATGGCCTGTTTGTCAGGGCTGATGATACGTCCATTTTACATCATGCTTTTATATCGATATTTATTGCATTATGGGCTATTATTACACATTATGTCACAATACTTATGCCTATTCTCTCTTATTTTACAAGGTTTACATGAAGAGGGAGAATGCCGGCAGCTGGAATTCTGGGCTGGAAAAGGAGCAAATATTAGAGACCTATTCTGCACAACTCCAAAAGTCCTGAAACTCCACGGAAGTTATTTTTGGAAATAATAAAAAATACTGAGCGAAGAAAATACCAGAGGGGACCCACACCCTGGGCACGAGGGTGGGGGCGCGCCCCCCTTCCTCGTGGGCCCCATGGTGGCCCTCCGGTGCCCATGTTCTGCTATATGAAGTATTTCGTCCGAAGAAAAATCATCAGCAAGCTTTCGGGACGAGACTCCGCCGCCACGAGGCGGGACCTTGGCGGAACCAATCTTGGGTTCTGGCGGAGCTGTTCTGCCGGGGACACTTTCCTCCAGGAGGGGGAAATCATCGCCATCGTCATCACCAACGCTCCTCTCATTGGGAGGGGGCCAATCTCCATCAACATCTTCACCAGCATCATCTCTTCTCAAACCCTAGTTCATCTGTTGTATCCAATTCTTGTCTCTAAGTCTGAGATTGGTACCTGTAGGTTGCTAGTAGTGTTGATTACTCCTTGTAGTTGATGCTAGTTGGTTTATTTGGTGGAAGATCATATGTTCAGATCCTTTATGCATATTAATACTCATCTGATTATGAACTTGAATATGCTTTGTGAGTAGTTACGTTTGTTCCTGAGGACATGGGAGAAGTCTTGCTATTAGTAGTCATGTGAATTTGGTATTCGTTCGATATTTTGATGAGATGTATGTTGTCTCTCCTCTAGTGGTATCATGTGAACGTCAGCTACATGAAACTTCACCATTATTTGGGCCTAGAGGAAGGCATTGGGAAGTAATAAGTAGATGATGGGTTACTAGAGTGACAGAAGCTTAAACCCTAGTTTATGCGTTGCTTCGTAAGGGGCTGATTTGGATCCATATGTTTCATGCTATGGTTAGGTTCACCTTAATACTTTTTTTGTAGTTGCGGATGCTTGCAATAGGAGTTAATCATAAGTGGGATGCTTGTCCAAGTAAGGACAGCACCCAACCACCGGTCCACCCACATATCAAATTATCAAAGTACCGAACGCGAATCATATGAACGTGATGAAAACTAGCTTGACGATAATTCCCATGTGTCCTCGGGAGCGCTTTTCTCTATATAAGAGTTTGTCCAGGCTTGTCCTTTGCTACAAAAAGGATTGGGCCACCTTACTGCACTTTATTTACTTTTGTTACTTGTTGATCGTTACAAATTATCTTTTCACAAAACTATCTGTTACCTACAATTTCAGTGCTTGCAGAGAATACCTTGTTGAAAACTGCTTATCATTTCCTTCTGCTCCTCGTTGGGTTTGACACTCTTACTTATCGAAAGGACTACGATAGATCCCCTATACTTGTGGGTCATCAAGACTATTTTCTGGTGCCGTTGCCGTGGAGTGAAGCGCCTTGGGTAGGTGCACTTTGGTAAGGAAAAATTTATATAGTGTGCTGAAATTTACTGTTAATTGTTACTATGGAAAGTAATCCTCCGAGGGGCTTGTTCGGGGTATCTTCACCCCGACCAGTAGAGCACAGAGTTGCTCCTCAACCTACTGAACCTACTGAAAATGAAAATGTGTACTTTGAAATTCCTTCGGGTATGATAGAGAAACTGCTAGCTAATCCTTTTGCAGGAGATTCAACATTGCATCCCGATTTACACCTAATCTATGTGGATGAAGTTTGTGGATTATTTAAGCTTGCAGGTATGCCCGATGATGTTATCAAGAAGAAGGTCTTCCCTTTATCTTTGAAGGGACATGCATTGACATGGTACAGGCTATGTGATGATATGGGATCATGGGACTATAAGTGATTGAAATTGGAATTTCATTAGAAGTTTTATCCTATGCATCTTGTTCATCGTGATCGTAATTATATATATAATTTTTGACCTCGCGAAGGAGAAAGCATCGCTTAAGCTTGGGGGAGGCTTAAGTCAATGTTATATTCATGCCCCAATCATGAGCTCTCAAGAGAAATGATTATTCAAAATTTTTATGCTCGGCTTTCTGACAGCAATCGCACCATGCTCAATACTTCTTGTACTGGTTCTTTTATGATGAAGACTATTGAATTCAAATGGGATTCATTCGAGAGAATTAAACGCAACTCTGAAGATTGGGATCTTGACGAAGGTAAGGAGTCAGGTATAACACCTAAGTTTGATTGTGTTAAATCTTTTATGGATACCGATGTTTTCCGTAAATTTAGCACTAAATATGGACTTGACTCTGAGATAGTAGCTTCTTTTTGTGAATCTTTTGCTACTCACGATGATCTCCCTAAGGAGAAGTGGTTTAAATATAATCCTCCCATAGAAGTAAATGTAGTTGCACCTATTAAAGTGAGTAAATTGCACAGAAGTACCACAATTGGGGCATTGGAAGCAGATTGGTACCAAGATTGGTAATTTTTACGTGTCAGTACCAAGATTGGGGCTAGCCGTTGCAAAAAAGACTAAAAGCTCGTTTTGTACGTATTGACACTAAAGCTGACCGATTGGGCCCGCCCGTCAGGCGCCACGCTGGCCAGTGCGCGCGTCGCCTGCGCTGGCTGCGCGCTGACTCGGACGAGGCCGGCTCGGCCCGTTTATGTGCGACAGAGCCAGACCCTGACCCCGACCATGCTCACTTCTTCTTTCTTTCTTCCTGCCTCGCCGTCGCCTGCGCCCGCCACCGCCGGCCGCCACAGCACGCCGCCGCTGCCATGGTTCTGGAGGATGAGAGCAGCGACGACAACTCAAGCCTCCCGTACATGCACTCCGAAACCTCCACCGATGGGCTGAACCAGGTAAGTTACTCCATTGGAGCTAGGGTTAGGGTTAGGTTTAGGAAATTTGGGGATCTTTGTATGTAGGTGGTCTTTGTTGTTAGGATTTCGTTTGATTTGATTTCTCCTCGTCCTCTGCACATGATGGTAACTTGGATTTTGCTTGGGCAGGTGCCTTTCTCTCTTGAGGACCCGGATTACAAGGGTCTTGAGCTAGATATGATAGTGTTGTGCGAGAAGCATGGGAAGCCATCAGAGAGGCTTGTTGCGTTTGAGGGAACAATGACTGGGAGAAGATTCTTAGCATGTGCAGAGCTGGTAATTTTCTTGCCTTGGTGATTAAGCACTGGATGTGTTCATTGAAAGTGGCAGAGTCTTGTTTGCCACCTGTGATTCAGTTATGTGCATGCTAAATTTGTTAGGAATGATCATTATTAAGTTCAGTGGAATGCATTTCTGCTAAAATATATGCTCCTGTTGTGTGCACATGCTATTTATTTACACTTCTTTCCAAATGCAGTGTTGCTCAATATTAAGTTCAGTGGAGCCAGTTAGTAGCAATTGCTTACTACTGATAGTAGGTAGTCTCATTAGCTAGTTTGTTCTTGCAGGCTAGTGTAGTGTATTTAGGTGGGCAAAGTAGTTCACATTGTGTTGCTTATTACTGTTAGGATTTCATTATATTAATGGTCAATTCTTAGCAACTGTTGTTGCTTAGCACATGGCTGCTTAGCAACTTCTAAGTTGAATGGAGTGTTACTCTGGTGCCTGGTAAATATATGAGTTGATCATGCATTGTAGGATTACATTAATCTATTTTACAATGTGGTCCTGTTGCTTAGCAAATGGCTGTGAAAATCCAGTTAATGTCAGTGCCAACATTAGGTACTGCCATGAACTAACTGTTGCTTAGTACTCTTAGTAGTTGTATTGTACTAAATTTTGCCCTTCTAATTTTTCCAGGAAGGTCAGAATTGTGGGTTTGTTCAGTGGGTTGATGAGCAGTGGCCCCCAATAATGGAGAATGCATTGCTGAAGCTTTGGTCAATGGTTGAAGAGAGCAAGTCTGCTAGGGTGAATGATAATCTTCAAAGTGCTCTAACTATTCATCAGTTGACAGAAGAAAAGAACAAGCTGGATGCAGACTATGGCAAGTTAGTGCAAGATGTGCATCAACTTGTGGACTTTCAGCAGGATAGGGTTGTGGATTTCAGTTATCTGCAGTCTGCTGTCACATCTCAGCACCAATGCAGAGCTGAATTGGTGGCTGGTATGAATGCAGAAATGGCAAAGAAAGATGCAGCTGCACAGAAGCTTCAACAAAAGTATGAACTACTGTGCAACCTAACAAGTGCTCACGCAACTGTCATCCAAAACTTGAAGTTGAAGAATATGAAAGAGAAGGAATTGTTGAGTGAGGGTAGGATGAATTTGGAGTTGAAGAATGCAGAGTTCACAAAGTTTGAGGAGAAGCTCACCCAAGAGAAGCTAGAGTTGAAGCTCCAGGCTGCTGATCTGCTGAAGCTCAAGGAAAACCATAATGAAGAGAAGCAGATGCAAGAGTTTAAGGTTACTGAGCTCATCAAGGCAGAGGAGAAGCTGAAGGAGAAGATCAAGGGATCCAGGCCATCTTGCAGAACTGAACAAGATGACTTGAGATTAGTGGGCATTGCAGACCTTTTGGGAATGATGGTTGTGCAATGACCTAGTAACTTAGAATTATGGTTGTGTAATGTATGGTTCTAGTAATAATTGTGGACTCTGGTTGTAACTCTAGTAGTTATGCTATTCATCCTTTTGTGAGAAAAGGATGGATTGTGCATTTGGACTCCACTATGTAATGTGATCAATGTGAACAATGGATGTGTATTCTATAATGTGTTGAACTCCAGTGTTACTTACGTTATAGTGATGCTTAAATGCTTAAATGCATTTGCAAAAGTAATGCTTATGTTAGAGTGATGCTTATGTTAGAGTGATGCCTTTAGGTGTTTTCATCGACCCCGAGCCACCAAAACCCTAATTGATAGGTTTAGGTGGTTCCGTCGACCCCGAGCCACCAAAACCCTAGTTGATGCCTTTAGGTGGTTCCGTCGACCCCGAGCCACCCTAGACCCTAAATGATGCCTTTAGGTGGTTCCGTCGACCCC
>NC_057811.1:19698072-19703946 GCF_018294505.1 Triticum aestivum
CCAAAATGATGCCTTTAGGTGGTTCCGTCGACCCCGAGCCACCCAAGACCCTACATGATGCCTTTAGGTGGTTCCGTCGACCCCGAGCCACCCTAGACCCTAGTTGATGCCTTTAGGTGTTTTCGTCGACCCCGAGCCACCAAAACCCTAATTGATAGGTTTAGGTGTTTTCGTTGACCCCGAGCCACCAAAACCCAAAGTGCTTCTTTTTTAGCCTAGACCTTAACAACATATCCAACAATGTATACAACAATATATCCAGCAATATATCCAGCAACAGAGTTACTCTATCCAATAGTATGCACCATTGTCATGAATATATCAATCATAAAAAGATATAAAAAGAACCATCCACATGAACATAGTCCATTCCAGGCATTGATTAACTAATAAATAGCAAGATCACATCCATCCACATGAACAAAAGCCAGCTCCAGAAATGGCTATAACTAATAAATAAATCCATCCATCCACATGAACAAAAGCCATATATGGCATTGATTCTTAAAGTACACCAGCAAAGTACAATAAGAGCACCAGCAAAGTACACTGAGAGCACCAGCAAGATCACATTGTACCATAGGATGCAAGAACACACATGAAGTATCTAGTTTTGAACATTACATGGCACATGTGCCATTTAGTGGTTACCACTTGCATAGAAGTAGGCTCTCCATCCTCTGTTTCTACCACCAGAAGGTGGAGTAGCAGTAGATGTAGAGGGAGCAGTAGATGTGGAGGGACCAGATTGCCTTGGGGCAGAGAATGTACCTCTCCCTCTCCCAGCACCTCTCCCAGCACCTGGTGCAGCACCTCTACCAGCACCTCTACCAGCACCAGTCCCAGCAGCTGCAGCTGCAGCCCCTCTCCCAGCTCCTCTCCCAGCTCCTCTCCCAGCTCCTGTTCCAGCTGTTGGTGTTGTTGTAGGGGTTGGATGAGAAGTTGTTGATGCTTGTGTAGTAGCAGCAGCACCAGCATTGGAATTCCTTGCAAGAGGCTTGCATAAACAAAGAAGGAAAATGAGTTAGTACTTAAAAAATAGAATGTACAAGAAGGAAAACCTGTTACTACTTATTAGAGGATTACCACATGTTTGTTCTTCCTCAAAGCCAGCTCAGGCTTCAACTGCTTGTTGCAGCTTGTGTACCTATGTCCTTGCAGTCCACAATTGCCACATGTTATAGTCCCCATTCTTGATGTCTCCTTAGGCTTTGGGACTTCAAATTTCCCCTTGATCCTCTTCTCTTTCTTTCTTATTCTCTTCACTTTAAATGCAGGTGGGTCAATGTCTGGACCAGGTGTCCTTGTCCAGTCATGCTCACCAGGAACTGGATAGATCATTGGTTCATAAGCTGCCAAATAAATTTCTTTCTTGAAGAACTTGCTGACATAATCCTCTGGTTTTCTTTTGGCCTTGTTTATTGCTGAGATGGCATGGTTACATGGGATGCCACTTAGGTCCCATTTTCTGCACCCACATGTGTGCATTTGCAAGTTAAAAGCATGGGTTTGCTGCCCACTTGTAACTTGCCACAAGTCCACACCAGCTTGAATTGGTTTGCAATATTTGGCCCTCTCCTTCTCAACCTCTAGCTTCTCACTATAATGGGGTGTTATGTCCCATCTAGCTTTCTTTCCACTCTCCCTATTCCTATGCCACCTCACCATCTGATTATCCTTTATTCCATCACACATTGTCCTAATTGGTTTCTTCCTAACATCTAGGACATACTTGTTGAACACCTCAGATAAATTGTTAACTACAAGGTCAGTCTTGCAGTTTGTGTCAAATGCATGCCTTGCCCATGTTTTCTTGGGTATTTGACAAAGCCACTCCCAAGCATGCTCACACTCAGCTCTAAGGTCATTCATTGCAATGTTAAATTTGTGTTCACTATATGCATAGGCAGCATTATCCATACACTTTTTCAGATCTTCCCCCCTAAACCCAGCATTTTGGAAGTTTGCATAGATATGCCTAAGGCAGAACCTTTTGGTTGCACTTAGGAAAGACAGCATTCACTGCATTTAGTAGGCCCTGGGACACACAATTAAACTAGCTAAGCTACTATCTAGCACAAAACAACCATATAGGAACAATGACATAAGATGCAAGCACATACCTTTTGTCTATCTGACATTATTGTATATGGACCAAACCTTCCCACTTCTCCTCCTAGGCAGATTTTAAGTTGGTGTAGAAACCAACACCAGTTAGGTGTGTCCTCTTGCCCAACAATACCAAATGCTAGTGGGTATATATTGTTGTTGCCATCTCTACCAGTGGCAGCAAGTAGTTGAGCACCAGTAGTTAACTTAATGAAGCACCCATCAACACCTGAGCAAGCATATTCAGTATTAAAAACATTCAAATGCATTTCAAGATGAAACAATATGTAACTAATGCACAAGGTGAACAAACTAACCAATGAATGGTTTGCACCCCTTGAGAAACCCCTCCCTTGCTCCATTGATGCAATAGAACATAGCATGGAATCTTGGACCTGGATGGGGGATTTTTTCAGTGGGTGTTGGAGTTATAGTAGTGACTACTACTCTACTCCCAGGGTTTGTATCCATCACTGTCTGAGCATAGTCTTTCAACCTAGGGTATTGCTTCTTGTGGTCTCCTAGCACAGCATCAATAGCTAGGTTCTTTGCCCTATATGCCATTGACTTGGGCACATCCACACCATACTTCCCCATGCAGGCATCAATCAAAGTCTGAATGCCAGTTGTTAGATCAGATCTGAACAGTGACTCATACTTCTGTGCAAGCCACTTGGCACTTACCCTTGTTGTCTCTGTACTAATAGGGCAAGTGTGCTTAATTCTCATCTTCTTAATTAAAAGAGTAGTTTCACCTTTTATAACTGTTGCCACCATAAAGAAGTTGCAATGTTTTTGGTTGCATTTTACAATTATTCTTTGATCTGAGTTCCTATGATATTTGAAGTTTCTGCCTAGAGTGATGTGTAAGTTCAACAAAGCCTCTCTGAATTGATGTTGATCCTTGAAACACATCTGTAGACATAATTGCTCATGTGGTGCCTCCATTTTCTCATTGTACCATTTTCTAGGAGGCCTCTGCTTTGCCCTGCTCTTCCTTTTCTTTGGCAGCACAAATGCCAATGGCTCATAACCATCATCATCAGCCTCCTTCAGCAATCCTTTCTGTTCTTCATCAGATGAAGGTTGGAAATTAGGTTCCTCCTCTTGAACTACACTTGAATGTGTCCTTGTTGTAGGCCCTCTCCTAACTGGAAGCTTCTGTTTCTTCTTCTTCTTCTCTTCATGTACAATTACAGTTTCTTCATCCTGTGAAACAACCTTGTCATCTTCATCCATTTCAAAAGGTTCCTCAACCTCTATGTCACGAGAGTAATGCACCATTTCTTCCTCCTCAGATTCTTCATCATCTGTTTCTTCCTCTTCTACTTCATCATACTCTCTCTGTTTCTTTCCCTCATCCATCTCTATGTCATCAGCATCACCCATATAAAAAGGGTTTACATCACTGTCATCTTCACCTTCACAATCAGAACCACCACTGCCATCATATCCCTCTTCTTCTTCTATTTCCAAAACAGCTTTCAGTTTTCCTTTTACATTCTTGCTCTCTTGTGTGCAAACACCAGTACCATGAGCTACTAAACTGCAGCTGCTACTCTGACTTTCAAAGGCAACTCCTTCTTCATCAACAGCATAGATGGGTGGCTCACTGAGATCATATAACACAGGCTCTTCATACACAACAGTGGATAATTCTTGCCTCTGAAACTTGCTGCAAGGAGGTGGACATGCCCTCACTAGCAAATTTAAAACCTTACACTCCTCAACCTGCCTCTTTACTAGTTGCAACTCAGCATTACTCTCTACCATCTCCAATCCTTTCTCCCCTAAATCTGGATTCTCAATGTGAAACAGCAGATCATATTCACTAAATTCTTGGGTTTCCATCACTGCAATCATATTCAGGTATGTTACATCTGAACTCCAGAGCTTCAGCTCTAACATTTTTGAAGCATCAAAAAAGAACCTAACATCCAAAATGTCATCATACAAATTGCAAAATGAAATAACAGACAAAATTGGTTAATAAACAATTTTACTTAACATATTGTCTAACATATAAACAAAGATTTGTTTCAGTTAACATATAAACAAGTTAACATATAAACAGAGTTTTGTTTAAGTTAACATATACACAAGTTAACATATAAACAGAGCTTTGTTTAAGTTAACATATAAGCAAAGCTTTTATTTACCCTAGCTAGGTAACACCTAATGCTGCTCTAGTTAGGACTCATGTAATCCACTATACTACTCTGCTCTAGTTAGGCCTAGCAATTAGAGTGCTAAACATGCAGGCAGTACACTCTAACCCTAATCCCCAATTTCAGTGAGCAAGAATGGAGCAAGAATGGAACAGTGGAGCACTTACAGAACACCACCGAAGCCATGAGTCAAGTGATGGGCGGTGCTAGGGTTGTCCACCCAAATTCGCGCCATCCGCAGCCTCTGCTCCATCGACAACGCCGGCTCCGCAAAATCTTCCTCCGCGCTACTGTACTCTGAGCTGGAGTAGCCGCCACTGCCATCGAAGCGGGGGAGGTCGCCGCCGCTCGCATCGCCCAGGCCATCGTCGCCTAGGGCACAGCAGCCGTGGGGGAGAGGAGGGCACAGCGGCCGCGGGGGAGAGGAGGGCACAGCAGCCGCGGGGGAAAGGAAGGCACAGCGGCCGCGGGGGAGAGGAGGGCACAGCAGCCGCGGGGGAGAGGAGGGAGGTGACAGCGCCTGAGCTGTTCGATCGATGGCTACGGCGGCGTGGTGCGGCGGCGGCGGGGCGGGCGGGGAGGCAGCCGCCGGCGAGGTGCGAGGAAAAGGACACGGCAGAGCGGGGTCGGGGTCTGGCTCGGTCGCACCAACGGGCCGAGCCAGCCTCGTCCAAGTCAGCGCGCAGCCAGCGCAGGCGATGCGCGCACTGGTCAGCGTGGCGGCTGACGGGCGGGCCCAATCGGTCAACTTTAGTGTCAATACGTACAAAACGAGCTTTTAGTCTTTTTTGCAACGGCTAGCCCCAATCTTGGTACTGACACGTAAAAATTACCAATCTGCTTCCAATGCCCCAATTGTGGTACTTCTGTGCAATTTACTCTATTAAAGTTGAAGAAAAGACTATCACTTATAATGATTCTATTGTTCCTGCTGCTTATGTTGAGAAACCACCTTTCCCTGTTAGGATAAAGGATCATGCTAGAGCTTCAACTGTGGTTTGTAAAAGCAATATTAGAACCTATACACCTCCTGAGCAAGTTAATTAAAGTTGAACCTAATATTGCTATTGTTAAAGATCTCTTGGCTGATAATATTGATGGGCATGTTATTTATTTCTGTGATGAGACTGCTAGAATTGCTAAACCCAGTGCTAAAGATAAACATAGACCTATGGTAGGCACTACTGGAATCAGCTAATTTGCCATCTGCCAGCTCTTTGCCGTCTGCTAGCTGACGGCAAAGAAGCTCTTTGCCATCAGCTACCCAAAAGCAGACGACAAAGAAAGGGCAGACGGCAAAGAAGCTCTTTGCCATCTGCCAGCTCTTTGCCGTCCGCCAGCAGACGGCAAAGAGTGAGGTGGCCCCCACCCCCCGCCCGTTTGGGAAAAACTTAACGGGCCACCTCTTTGCCGTCCGCTAGCAGACGGCAAAGAGGCAAAAAAGCGAACGGCAAAGAGGGGCGGACGGCAAAGAGCTCACTACCTAACGGCCCGTACCCCCCGCCCGTTACTCACTTCTTCTCTACCTCGCTGTTTCTCTCCTCCCACCCCGCCGCCGCCGCCGCCAGCCGCGCGCCGCCGCCGCCCCGACGCCCCC
>NC_057811.1:19705154-19705941 GCF_018294505.1 Triticum aestivum
GAAAAAGGAAAGGAAGAAGAAGAAGAGGAGGAGGAGAAGAAAAAAGAAGAAGAGGAAGAAAAGGAAGAATAGGAAGAAGAAGAAAAGGAAAAAAGAGGAAAAAACCCCGACCCGGCACCCCGACCCCGACCCGGCACCCCGACCCGACACCCCAACTTTTTTTGCAAACATAATAGTATTAATTCGAAAATTCAATTTGCAAACAATAATTTAAAACCACGCAAACACACTCGATATTTCATCATAGTTTTCATAAATATTTTACATCATACTAGAAATTAAACTTGACTAAACTAAACAACATTAGGAAAATAATTAAACATTACTAAACGTTATTTCGAAAATAACATAAACTAAACTACTCGTCCTCGACGCCGCCAAAGTCCATCTCGTCGTAGAGCCCGTCGCTGTCGTCGCCGTTGTCGCTGCTGCTATCGTCCAGGTCCAGGTCCACCACCGGCGCAGCCATCGAGTCGGCCACAGCGGTGTGGTAGCCGGGGAAGTCCGGCGGGTTCTCTGGGTGGACGACGACCGGGGCGAGCTGCATGTACTCCTGCACGAGGGGTGGCGGCATCGGCGCGTTCTCCGACTCCCGGATCGCCGTCAGGTAGCCCGGCATGTCCTCCGGGTCGCCGGCCTCCGCCGCCAGCCGCCTGTACTCGGCCAGCAACGCCAGCTCAGGTTCCGGTGCCGGCTCTGGCGGAGGGGCACAGCTGGACGACCCGGCGCCGTCCCACGCGCGTGTGCGACGGTCGCCGCTGCCGAGGTGGTGAGCGCCGCGGTCACC